>NW_021604639.1:10048041-10095172 GCF_004785775.1 Grammomys surdaster | reverse complement strand
AGAGAGAGAGAGAGAGAGAGAGAGAGAGAGAGAGAGAGAGAGAGAGATATGTTTAGGAGTGTGAGGAGTACATGTCATTCAGTGTGTGCTTATTTCCAAGTGTGAGATGGAAAGGAAACCCAACACCCTGAATAAACAGTAGCACTGTTCTTTGAACTAGAAAAAAAAAAAAACACTGTTCTTAAAGTCACCATTTTCTAGCTAAAAGTGAAGCATCATGTTAGCCTTGGGAAGGAGCAGAGAAAGAGACCAAGAGCAGAGAAGGAGACTGGTGGGGGAACATTAAATCCTCAAGTGGGCAGAGTAACCTGCTCTCTTTACTGCTGAGATCTGAGTCACCTGGATTTGTTTAGCTGACACTTAATAAGGCTTAAGCTTCTACTATCTTTAAAAATAATCAGACTTCATTAATGAACCTAGAAGACAAGAGAAATTAAAACCATTTTTTCCTCCTGTTTCACTTCCTTCTATTCCTCCATCTCCTCTTCTTCTTTGTTAAAATGCATGTGTGTGTGTGTGTGTGTGTCTGTGTGTGTGTCTGTGTCTGTGTCTGTGTCTGTGTCTGTGTCTGTGTGTCTGTGTGTCTGTGTGTCTCTGTGTGCATGTTTCTGTGGGTGTATGTGTAATTGTGTGTCACAGAAGTACATCTATATGAATGGACATGTGCTCTTGTCCATGTATACTGTCCAGAAGAAACTTTCAAGTTTCCTATTCTGTCACTCTAAGTCTTACTCTCTTCAGAGACAGGATCTTCCACTGAACATGGAGCCAGGCTTGCCCTAAGCTAGCCCCAGCAATCCTTCTATGTCTGCCCTTCAAGTACTGATGTTTCAGGCATGTGTAGACAATTTCAGGCTTATATATGGGTGCTGCAGATTTCAACTCAGGTCCTCATGCTTGCACAGCAAAGACACATACCCACTGTGCCTTGTACTATTCTCTTGAAACCATATTGTAACAGTGGGGCTTTAGGCATGCACATTCATGGAGGTCCAACTTGCATGAGACATGTTTTTCCTAACACTCCTGGAATTATACAGCTTAGAAGATCACTGACCATAGAAGATCACTGTAGATGCCTTGTATTGGATTTTAAAACATAGAGAATGCAAACATCCATGGATAAAACAAATACACATGGAGCCCAAGTAACAACAGGATTAAATCTTGTGCTTGTAATTTGTAAATGCAGTACAGAAGTGGATGGCATCACTGATTCACTGGTAGTAAGGCTTTGTTCTGCTTCTTATGTAAACAAGAACAGTTCTCAGAAGTGGATGGCATCACTGATTCACTGGTAGTAAGGCTTTGTTCTGCTTCTTATGTAAACAAGAACAGTTCTAGAATCTTGATTTTCGAATTCATACAATTCATGATTCCCTTGTTTCCAAATAAGAGGTTACTAATACATTATGATGTTTAAAGAGAAGATATTTAGCCTTCTTATGCATGACTAAGAAGTTTGAAAGAATAACATCTCTTGGAGAACTTTTAATATCTATTTTTTTGTGTTTTTTAAAATATGCTTCTGTGAATCTATGATACATGTGTGTTGATGTCCACAGAGGTAAGAAAAGCACCAGATTTCATGTAGATGGAGTGACAGGGAGCTGTTCACCACCCAATGTGGGTACTTGAAACCAAACCCAGATCCTAAGCTCTGTAAATTTTCCTAAGACCTTTAACTGCTGAGCCATCTCTCCAGCCGCTCTAAGACAATTTTGAACTAGATTATAAAGTGTGCCTATTATCTGACAATGAAAACATCATTTAAAATAATCTGACCTGTTTCTTTGGTGGTGATAATGGTGAGGGTGTTGGTGGTAGTAGTGTTGTTGCTGGGGACTGAACACAAAGCCACACATATGGCAGAAAAGTGCTCTTGATTACTGAGGTACAGCTCAAGCGATCAAAATAATAACAGTGAAACCCCACAAGCTGGTCATTAACATATTAAAAGAAGTATAAACATGTGCAATTGTATTCTTAATGTGTATAGTTCAGTAGCATTTACTGCACTCACAGTGTTACAAAACCAACAAGAGAGTGATCTTGTTCCAACATTTACAACTCTTACAGAAAACTTGATACCCAAGAAATTATCATTGGTGTGCCAGTTTGTTTTATCTGTAAGCTCAAAACAACGTATATCAACCTGGAAAGAAAGTCTTAATGCAGGGTTTTCTAGCTTAAATTAGCCTATGGGCATATAAATGGTGTGAGGTGTCATGACTGTTAATTGGTATAGGAAGAATCAGTCCACTCTGGGCAGCACCATTTTCTAAGTGCTGTTATGCATGAAGAAGGCCAGCAAGCAAATAGGCAACATAGGTATATTTGCTTCTATCTAGTCCTGACTGCAGAATTTATCTCAGCTCCTATCTCCGTGACTCCCCTGTAGTGATGAACTGTAAACTGGAATTAAGAGCTAAAATAAATCATTGTTTTGGAGTATCTTATCACAGCAATACAAATAAAACTACAGCATACCACACAGGTTATAGAGAAAATAATCTGCTTTATGCTACTCTGAATATTTCATATCCAGAAAATCAAATAACATGAGAACCAATGTCTTGGCTTTTCTGTTTTACCCTGGTATTTACACTATTAAAGAAATAAACATTATTTTTTTCTAGACCATGCCTGGATAACAAACATTTCATGTAATATGAATGATACATTTAACTTATCTAACTTTTTGTTGATGGGCATTTGGATAGGTGGCTGAGCAAAACAGAGGTCTACAGAAAATGTGAACTTGAGTCATTTTTAAAAGATCTTATAAATGGTCACTATTATAATTTCTTACAAATATATTTTTAAAGATTTGTGTTTATTTTTGTATAGGCGTGTGTGTGTGTGTGTGTGTGTCTGTGTATGTGGGAGTGTGTGTGTGTGTGTGTGTGTGTGTGTGTGTGTCTGTGTATCTTTATGCCATGAATGTGCAGGCACCTGTTGAGGCCAGAAGGGAGCACTGGATCCTTTAGAGCTAAATCACAGGTGGTCTGGTATCTACTGAAAGAGGTACTAAGAACGGAATTTCCAGTACTCTCTTTGGAAGACCAGGAAGTAAGCATTCTTAATCAGTCAGCCATATCCCCAGTCACTAGTATTGTATTTCGAAATGACAAAAAATATTCATATAATGAATCATAAAAATAACTATGTGTTTAAATTGAGCATTGATGTTATTGCAATGTTGGAGATTTAGAACACACTCTCTGTGGAACTCAATTTAGATTAATCTGTCAAAGAACCTCAAAAGTCAGATGACCTGTCAGCCACAATTCCACTTAAGGTCTATGAAACTTAGATACTCAGTGAATCTGTAGGGACTTCTTGATCTATATGACCATGTATGCATCCATATAATCACTCATCATATGGGTAGCAACAGAAATCATGTGTTCAGTACTGTACAAGAGGAAGATATTGATCTAAAATTAAATACAATTCAACCATTGCCACCATGGTCATTGGTGCATGACTAAAGAGACGTCATCTTAAATTGACAAAAAGGTTAAAAGATTCTGGAGTTGGAAGATCACTAAGTGAATTGGTGAACTTACTATATATTCAGAGCATCCACATAAAAGAAAAGATGGACTTTTTATATCAAATGCATGTAATCTCAGTACTGGGACAATGGAGACTTGGGGTTGGATCACCTGTCAGTCTAGCTGAAATGGTGAGCCCTTGATTTAGTGGAAGACTTCTTTCAAGCTATAAAGTACAGAAAGAAAGAAAACATACTTTGTTTACCCCTGACCTTCACATGCGTATAACTATATGTGTGTTTGTATCAACACAGAAAATGTTCTGATGTTATAACTACACCTCTGGCCAATCAGAAAACAAATATGCTTGAACAACCTCTGGGAGAATGGAGTATACTGAAGGGTATAAGTCATGTTCTCACATGTATAAACAAGAGATTTGTGATACATAAGGCAAAGTTCTTAATTACAATATAGAATATCGGGTGCTTATTCTATATGTAAAGACAAGTGGTTGTAAGTAAAAAGAAAGAAACAGGTGAAGGTCGGCTGCCTAACAAGGTCAAAGGTCAGAGTTCTATCACATAGAATGATGATCCAATGGACAGCTGGGAATCTCTAAAATACTGTAGTTCTTGAGAAACTTAAACTTGCCAGGGCACACAGAGAGTATCCATGAAATCAACCCTGTTTACCATTCTACAGAATCAGGAAGCTCCTCTAACTAACCTGAAACAGGAGACCTTCTTATAAGTGTGCATCAGTCTTGCCACAGAAGTGCAAGTCACGATCATAGGAAGGGCCATCTGTTGCCATGTATCATGAACTCCAACATGCTCTCCCCTAAATTTGTGGGTAGTCTTATGTGTTCATTAGATGAGCCATCTCTCAAAAAATACAATAGTGTGGGTTTTCTGTGAAATATTTTGGAGAGTGAAAAGTCCACATGATATATCTCTGCAATCTGAGATTTGAATGTTTCCTGATATCTCACCATTAGAACAAAACAAACACACTAGATTTTTATTTGATTTCCATAAAGTAATCAACTTCTACATAAAATGTTTTGTGGTGCAGCATCTCTGCCAAATAATATCCTGTATTTTGCAAAACCTACAAACTTGCAAGAATTTTTGAAATGGAGGCTTTCTGAGCACTGCCATTAGCATACTTAGCCTGCCAGATTACCCCACACAGAGTGGACTATGGATGGCATAATTTACTTAATGAACAAACTTAGGAGACATACCACACTATCTTCTTTTTCTATTTTAAATTTAACCATGATGACATTAACATGGACTTGAAACAGATTTATTATGCAACCTTAAGTCAGCTAATGAGATAAAGACAGAGCACTAATTACTTAACTAAGCTTATTCTGGGTCTGACTCTTGTTGCCAAAAAAGTCAATATTTACCCAATGTTAGGCTGTTCAAAGGATAATACATATCACTTTTTTATACAAAAACGCATGAATGAACACACACACACACACACACACACACACACACTGCTCCTGAGCAATTATCACAAAGGAGCTTAGGGCATAGACTAGAAATCTAGCATGTCATTAAAACTCTGGTCTAATAGATAGCTAAGAGAAGGCCAGAGATCTTTCAAGATCCTTGGAGACAAAAATGGAATTCTAGGAACACACCGTAGTGTATTGTTTCCTCAGCAGTGTGCGGACAGTCCTTTCATCTACAGTTTTGCTACAATGGGTTTTAGATGCTGAGACACCTCAGCAGCTAGCATGTGCTTGTATATGAACTGAGCAAAAATGCAGGCACTTAGAGGTTTGTTGCCGTTATTGTTTGATGGTCAGTTTATTTTATTTTTCTGCCCTTGAACTTTCTTGAGTGCATATAGATCAAACAGGATTTGGTAGTCTGTTGTTCCAGCTATCTATGTAAGTTCTCTGGGTGTCGAGTTGATATTAACATGGTGTCTTATGAAACTTATTGCAAACACACAGATTTGATATTACAGATCCACTTCTCATAGTATATTTATAATCCCCCATGCTGGCCAAAGACCACCCTGAGGAGCAGAAAAGGTATTCATGACATTGTCCCTAATACCACCTGTTGACCATGGTCATCTCTAAGATATGGCAGTTTTAGCTTTATCATAAACATGATGGGAACACTCAGATGTCCTTGTGGACACAGTTGGGAACATGTGGTGCTTCTGAACCTGACCCTGTTGGCTGTTTGGTAATATGATATTCCTGATGACCTCGGGGGTCTCAGGATGAGAAGGAAGGGAAACTCTCTATTTTAAGCTACCCAGCTATGTAAACACCACATGGACAGAAGTTACATATACAGAATCCAGATTAGCATCAGGCCTGGGTACTCATGACCACTATCATTTCCCACAGTAAATCTGAAGGAGAATCAGAATTCATTAGAATTGAGACTAAAGACACTGTTTTCAAATATCACTGTGTTATCAATATATTGCTGCCTATAGATGACATATCACATTTATAATCTATTACAAATGGATTGTGTAGTTTGATCTCAAGAATTTTTGATATGTTTATTTCCCCATTAAAATACTGAAAAACTTTTAAGTTAATTTTTTTCTAATAGGACTCTTGTCTTCTTGGTCACATCATTTGCTCATATTATCTCAAAAATCACTAGTCTGGTATGACATCCATATTAAGATATGAATGAATAAAATAACATAAAAATTGGGCTACAGAAATGGTTTGATTGACAAAATGCTTTCTGTGAAAACACAGGATTTTAACTTCAATCTCCAAAATCCACTTCAAAAATTACCTGTCACAGTAGCATGAGTCTGTAATCTCTGTTCTAGGGAGAACCAGATGCGAGGATCCCAGGGCCTCATTTGCATACCCCTTGAAGCAAATTGATGAGGTTCTGTGAAACATTATATCTCAAAAAAAAATGAAGCATGAATAAAGGGCAAACCAGACATGAATTTCTGGGCTTCATATATACATGCACATGACCATGTTTACATACATGTACTCATGCAGGCAAACAAAGACAGACACTCAAAATTGTTGATTTTAATGCTTTTCAGATTCTTATCAAGTGACAAAGCCCAAACAATGTTTATGCTAGCAAAATCTAACATTCAGAAAATGGCTATACTGGACCTTCTTATTATTTCTCCTCATTCTTCTCACTTCTAGTCTTGGATCGCAGACAGCAATTTGTACCTGCCCTGATCAAGGGCGCAATCACCGACACAACCATGTATCTACATAGAAACAGCCAGCCGTCTAGATAATGGTGCATTAACCAGAATTGCTTTATTCTTTTGTTGATAACCAAGTTTCTGACTGTTTATATTTCCAAGCTATAAATCCAGGCTATAAAATTTCTTGGTGTCATTAATATGATAATGCCCAAAGTTGTGTTCTTTAATGACACATATAAAGAATTCCCAAAATTCCACAACTAAGAAAGCATGTGACAGAATTGACTGCCACAAGCCCCAAACTTGTTGAGTTTATTTCGTATTACTATTAAGGGGTCACTGATGAAACCACTTTAGGAGTTATTGGGAAACACAGGAAATATGCTTACCTTGAATGACAGTGTCAGTTGACAGGTTATTCTCTGACCCATTTATAACTCCAGGCTGGCACCTTGCACTGCCTAGGATAATGTGGCCGTATTTAAGCTTCATGAAGACTGTGGACTTGGGAACACAATGTTTGCCTGTGCTCAGGTTGAGCTTTGTTGTATAACATGAATCAAATATTTTGACATACACAACAGCCATAACTGTTATCATAGCTGAGCTCCTTTCTTTGTGCCTGTTATTGGAACATATTAGCATCTACATGAGGCCCTAAGGTTGTCAGTGTAGTAGGTTGTATCAGCCACTGTACTGATGTACTTTCCCTTTCCAAAATGCACTGCTGCCCAAGCTTTTATGGATGGAAAATTATATAATTCTACATCATAAACTGCACTTGTAATAGCTTGAATTATGGACAGAAGAGTGAACAAAACAGATAAGAAGAAGTTAAAGATAACAATGCTAATTGCAAAACCCAAGAGGATAGAGCAGTCTGTGTTCACAGTACAAGTCTTTGAGCTTCGTATGTTAGATAATTTTAAATGAAATGTTGGAGATTGTGGATTGTGCTTATGGTAGTAATTAGCAATCAATGATTTAGTGCATGAGTGCACAGCCTAGAGAAATGTGCATGCATTTTCAAGGAGATGATTTGACAAATCACATGGCTCTCTGGGTTCTCAATTCTGTTCAGATTTGTACTTTTGCTTTCTAAATATGAGTTAAAGAAATGGCACTAAGTAGCTTGTCATACTTTATAAGAGCCTTTGAAAAATATAGTTGGCTATGCATGCTCCTAGAAGAAATTCTTGCTAAAGCCTTGGTGCTCTTGAGGGTAAGTGAAAACTATAGGAGATATCAAACAGTGGAGTTCTAAGTCTTAGCGATACATCTTTGGATAAATATTGGGGCCCCAGATCTTTTCTTATGCCTTTAACTTATAGTGCACAATTTTGTTCTCCTACCCACTTCAAGTTGTGTTACCACTGGCCACAAACAATGGGCCTAATCAATCATGAGCTGAAATTTCAGACTCTAAGCCACAATAACCCTTTCTCTCTAAAACCTGATTATCAGTTATGATGATAGAAAACAAATTAACAAGCAGAATTTTACATTAGCTTATTGATTTGCCTTAGCTTTATTTTTTAAATTTGATTATGTTGGTGAAGAAATCATAAAAAAACAATGATTTCTCTGTAAAATATAAATTCAACATAAATCACTAATCCCACTTGCCAGTGACAACTGTGGTTGGCATAATAATGTATTAATGTAAGACACAGAATGAATCTAATTAGATTTGTATAAACCGAGAAGAAATTGTAAAATCAATAATAAATAGCTGACAAATATTTAAAGATCTGCCTAGCTGTCTGTAATTGATAAATTGTATTTTCAAAATTAATAAACTATCATGAATATCCAGGATAACAATGAACTCAGATAAGATAATAGTGGCAAATCAAATACAGAATCAGGGGGGAAATGCAGTGGGTATATTTTTGCTACTCATGAAAATGTTATGTACTTTTATCCAACACTTATTAACTTGTGTAGTTGAAGACTTGAAGGATAACCTCACTATCTTTAGTGGATTCACAGGAAATAATACTTTAAAAATTTTTGTGCATTAGCTGACTTAAAGTTGGCAAAGTAGGTATTTTGTCTTGTTATTTTGGGAACTCTAGAATTTTCTCACTTGTATAAGTAAGGAAAACCAAAAGAACATCTACACCAACAGAAGAGAGTGGATTAAAAATTGGCCATGATTGAAAAGGCAAGCAGAGTTTGGCATAAGCTATCATGGCAGCTTATACCCAACAATGCCCAGGGTCTTGGCAACATTAACCGTGTGAAAAAATGCCAGGAGAATTATGGGCCTTGACTTCTTAAAATAACAGGATCCCATTTAATAGATTGTTTTGCACAGTTCAGCAGACAATGGCCACAGGCTGTCTTCAGTGGTTACTGTTCAGACCACAAAATAAATTGAGGATGCAACTAACATAAATAAGAACCTTCAAGAGTGAATCACTGAAAAGAATCGAATGCCATGGACAGTAAAAGTTTGAAGATGCAGCCAGATCCCACCTCCTTAGCTTTCTGCTTGCTAGTCACAGAAAATGCAACTGGCAGGTTTCAGAACAGTAATTTTGTTTTTCTTTTCCTTTACATTTTACAATATTGCGGATCAAACATCTGGGCTCTCCCACTAAAGTAGACTCAGTCTTAAGATACAAAGAAAAACTACTGCACATGGCCCTGTTTTGCAAACTGCAGGGCATTGTAAAAATTTGGAAGCAGTCATGAATTAAAAGGAACAAATTCAGGCAAGTGAGTCAGCCAGACACAGGATGTCAGAGGCCAGCTAGCTATATTGCTGTTTGAAATCTGTCAGTCCAAACTTCTGGTAAGATTGAAGACGCCTCAGCATCCTGGTGGATCACAATGTCAGCTGAGTTGAGGGGTGTAGAGGTAGGCAAGACAAGCCCCATCCATTCATTTTTTTGTCTGAAGACAATAATGGTGGCCACCGCTCTTAGGTTGAATCAGAGAGCACAGAGGAAGAGAGAATGGGGGTAGAAAACAGAGCTTTTAGTTTTAGACAGAACTCTTCAGAGGACCTGATACAATTCTCTAGAGAATGTTCTCTGTCACTGATTCTAGGAGGAGTGTGTTAAGGAGTCCCACACTGGTGTGCCATGAGTTGACCACAATGAGGTGTGTTGTCTTTGCCAGTCCAGAGGACTCAGCACTGTTTCATGATTTCTTTCCATATTTTCTAGAGCCTGTGCCATGCTTTCTGCATGTGTTTTCTAGAAAGTTCAAAATTATGGGGGCTATCATGATTTTCCTCCACAGAAGACACATCTGGAGCTTTAGAAGTCTGATTTTCTAGCAGATATGAAGGTAAGTAAAAAGTAGAGTTGAAATTTCAACCCACTTGTGGTAGGAAGATGGGATGCCCAACTGTGTTAGCATTGAATGCCTGATGTTTAGGAAGTACATTTCGAGAAACAGGATGGAATGTCTCCAGATTTTTCAAATTCCCTCTGGGCCATCACACTCTTGTCTTACGTTCTTACAATTGTGATTTCCATATTTTTTTCTATTTCTGACCACATATATTGACCTAGGGTAGAAAATTTTTGTGTAATATGAAAGTGAACACATTCATACTTCTTGATCATTTATTCTAATATGCTTCCTTAACAAAGGTGTCCTAGTCAGGAAGGACCACTTCATTTGAGACTGTGTTATTTTTTTTCCTATTCCTTTTTTTTAAAGGTAAATAGCAAGTAGTTTTAATTGTATAATATGGTATTTACTGTTATATATTTAATAGTGACAATTTCTATGTAAGAATATGTAATTTTAAAATTATACTTCTATGGAAGTAAACTTTTCTGATATTCAAAAGTTGCCATTAGGAGGATGAATCATAAGGAAAGGAGGAGAGGAGAAAAATCTTAGCAATACAGCCTGCGACTGTTTAACAAGACCAATTATTGCCTTATGTCCACCCCCAGGATACAGGAAGCAGAAAGAGTGTTTGCATCTTTCCACATGCCCTTTAGGATATGAACAGAGACCTTCACCAAAGACATGTTCTAAGCATTTACTTTTAAAATAGACAAAAATCACTAAAATGAAAAAATGCAAGCAGGCAAGATTTCAGCAGTCATAATATTCTGCGTCAATTCTAATCTTAACCTGTGAAGACACATAGCAACAAAACATCATAAGGGTGGTTCACATCCAGAGGAAAGGACAATAACATCTGTGCAAACACAAAAGCATGGTGACATTGTGTTTCCACCCCATGGAAAAAGTAAGGCATTGATTCATTCTCAAGATGGAACATATTTCAAAAACAAAATAAATTTACCTTTCTTTGACAAAGAGACTTTATTATGAGAAAAACATATCTAATAGGAAAAAATGCATTCTTATTAGCCATATGAAAATTCATTCAAACACCATAAGACATGTTAGGCAAAATGCCACAACATTTAGTGAAAACAGCTTACTTAGAAATAGTGTCCACTTTGTCTGAGGGCAGAGAAAACTCCGATACTGAGAATTCTGTTTCTCAGTCATTTAGCATGTTAACAACTTATGTATCATTTGGCAATCATGTAAGATATTCATTTCCTCTATTACTATGGAGGATAATAAATACATGTAGGAGTAATTTAATGCTGTTTCTGTCATAGTTTCTTGTAAGTGTGGATTTGACATGCATATATGTGCATATGTATCTGGGACATAACACTCTCATACGTGTGTGCACATGTATGGAGGACAGTTTGATGCTGAGTATCCTCTACTACTTTTCTTATTTCTTAAGACAGGCACTCTTACTGAACCTGAAGCTCCCCCATTGGCTAGACTGGTTCTACATCTTGTTGTCTCTGGCCCCATAATGCTGGAAGAATATGTAAAAAGCCACATCCCTGTGTCCTGCATTTTACATAAGAGTTAGGTAACTGTGTTCTTGTGTGTGTGTGTGGCATACAATTTACCTACTGAACAATCTCTCATCTTTGTGTCATTATTTCTTGAAAGCAAGCAATTTTATTTTACAAATCAAAGCAAACATTTGACTTGTCTTCAAAGCCTTGAAGTTTTCATTCTCTTTATTTTTTGTGCCATATAATATCTCATTGATTCTCAAAATATTGGCATTCTGAGCAACGACATTGTTGCTTGTAAGTAAGGAATCCAAGATTAGAAAACTCCAGTGGGCCATGCAGGATTCCACACACAGACAATCCTTTTACTTATTCTGAACATAGATGTCCCAATTTATATCTAGGGTGAGGTTTAGGACTCTTGACTATAATGGGAGTATATAACTTTATAACTTATGTTTTGTTTTCTGCGACAGCAGTGCTAACAAGACTTGAGACATTCTGATTCACAAATATCACTGCAATTTTTTTATTTGAATAATATGCATGGGAGTATTTCTTTGTTTAGAACAAGAGCTTTTGACATACAGAGCATAACATTATCACTTTCAACAGCCCCAACTGAGAAAAATAAGTTTAAAATTATCCTTAGATTATCTTTATGGAATATGAATAATATTAACTGCTGCTTTTTTATTCAGTTACTGCTCATCATCCACTATTGCTCCACAGACCTTTGCTTTGCACAGATGAGCTTGACTTGTTTGGCCTAAGAAAGTATGCCATATGCACAAAAATACAGTGGTGGTGGTGGTGCTGCTGCTGGTGGTGGTGAAGATGGTGATGGTGGTGGTAGTGGTGGTGGTAAATATGTACCTCTTGTCATAGATGAAAGCTTAAATATCCTGAAGGTAATAGCAAGAGAATCAGGTCAAGACCAGTACTGATTGTACACTGAGTATGTCTTTTTTTTGGGGGGGTGTATATTTTACTTATTTACATTTCAGATGTCATCCCCTTTCCCCATTTCCCCTCCCTAGAGCCTTCTATCCTATCCCCCCACCTCCTTTTTGCTTTTATACCATTTAAATTACATGCATGCATTAAGGTCAGTTCTATGTTGATGAACTAGCAATTCAATAGATACAAATAGTCAAGGAACAAGAAACACAATAAACATGAATGGTACAAGCAAGTCATTAAACACAATTCCATGAACACTACTCCCATGTTTCTAAGGGTTTATCAGGATGACCAAAATATATGAGCCAACTTACCTGTCCTAGCCCAAAGTCATTTTCTTTTCTGAAGCCTACTTCCTTGTTCTAGCCTAAAAATTAGATTCTTGCCTGAAATTACTTCTTTGTTCTAGTCTCATATTTAGATTCCTGCTTGAAATTATTTCTTTGTTCTAGCTTAAGATTTATATTCCTGCTTGAAATTACTTCTTTGTTTTAGCCTAATGTTAGATTCCTGCCTGAAGCCTACTTCCTTGTCTTTGGCCAATGTAGTATTCCTGCCAAGCATCCCATTTCCTTGTCCTTGGCCCATGTCAGATTCTTTCCAAACAGACTCAAAAGCTCTCTACCTCCACCCCCTTTTTATTTCATTAACAAGACTGAGCCTGACTTAGGTTGTTCTGACAAGAATGCCTTCCTTACTTGTCATAGAATATGCATTATCCAAAGCAGTGCACTTCTGTCTTAGGTTGGTAAGGCTCTGTGCAGAATCTTACTTATCCTTGGCTTACCAGCCTGTTAATTTAATAACTCTGTCTGGGGGTTCGTTTTCAGGTTGAAGCCACGAACTTTGACTGGTAACATATTGATGTTGTTAAAGACAAGCTTTAACATAATGGGCAGGAGTAAAAGTATTCCCAGGACAAAAAGGGCTAACATTATCAAGATATATATACCATCCTTGAAGTTTGACCAAAATAGAAATACTGACCTGAGGCTATGGGTAATTTTATCAGCAGTAGCTACTACATCAATGCTCAGCAGAGCAGCATTCTTAAAATTCATAAGCTCACTATGTAAAGTTAGAATTCACAAATGGGACCTCATAGAATTGCAAAGCTTCTGTAAGTCATGGGACACTGTCAACAGGACAAAACAGCAACCAACAGATTGGGAAAAGATCTGATAGAGGGCAAATATCCAAAATTTACAAAAAACTCAAGAAACTAGACTCCAGAAAATCAAATAACCCTATTAAAAATGGGGCACAGAGCTCAACAAATAATTTTCAACTGAGGAATAGTAAATGGCCGAGAAGCACCTAAAGAAATGTTCAATATCTTTAGTCATCAGGGAAATGCCAATCAAAACAACCCTGAGATTCCACCTCACACCAGTCAGAATGGCTAAGACTAAAAACTCAGATGACAGCAGGTGCCGGCAAGGATGTGGAGAAAGAAGAACACTCTTCCATTGTTGGTGGGATTGTAAGCTGGTACAACCATTCTGGAAATCAGTTTGGCAATTCCTCAGAAAATTGAACATAGTATTACCTGTGGATCCAGTGATATCACTCCTGGGCATATGCCCAATAGATGCTCCAACATATAAAAAGGACACATGCTCCACTATATTCATAGAAGCCTTATTTATAATAGTCAGAAGCTGGAAAGAACCCAGATGTCCTTCAACAGAGGAATTGATACAGAAAGTGTGGCACATTTACACAATGGAATATTACTCAGCTATTAAAAACAATGGATTCCAGAAATTCTTAGGCAAATGGATGGAAATAGAAAATATCATCCTGAGTGCGGTAACCCAATCACAAAAGAACACACATGGTATGCACTCACTGATAATTGGATATTAGCCCCAAATCTCACAATATCCAAGACATAACTCACAGACCACATGCATCCCAAGAAAAAGAATGACCAAAGTGTGGGTGCTTCCGTCCTTCTTAGAAGGAGTGACAAAATACTCACAGGAGCAAATATGAGACAATGCGTGGGGTGGGGCAGAAACTGGAGGAGGGGCCATCCAGAGACCACCCCACTTGGAGATCCCTCCCAGATGCAATCATCATATGCAAACACTGTTGTGGATGTCCAGAAGTGCATGCTGACAGGATCCTGACATATACAGAGGCAGACACTCACAGTCAGCCGTCAATCTGATCATATGGTCCCCAGTGGAGGAGTTAGAAAGAAGACTGAAAGAGTTGAAGGGGCTTGCAGCCCCATGGAGAGAGTGACAATACCAACCAACCAGTGCTCCCAGGGTCTAAACAGCTATCCTGAGAACACAAATGGATGGACCCATGCCTCCAGCTGTATATGTAGAGGAGGATGGACTTGTCAGGGATTAGTGGGAGAGGAGAGCCTTGGTCCCTTGAAGGCTAGATGCCTCAGTGAGAGGGAACTGGAGGGCAGGGAGGTCAGAGTGAACGGATGGGTTGGGGCACACCCTCGTAGAAATAGGAGGAGAAAGGAGAGGTTAAGTAGTTTCTGGGGGAGGAGAATGGGGAAAGGGTATCACATCTGAAATGTAAATAATTAAAATATCCAATAATAATAATAATAATAATAATAATAATACAAAACAAAAAAGAAAAACAAACAAACAAAAAAACAAATACTGGAACTGGCTACTGCAGTCAAACATTTGAGAATGTCTTAATAACTCAAAATTGAAGGAAAAGGGTATGTGGATGGTTACATGGCACAGCACTTAGGAATACCTGCTACTCTTGTAGAACATCAATGTTCTACTAGCAACCTAAATAATGGCCCCAACTACCTGTAACTACAGCTCCACAGACTCTGACTTGCTCTGCTATTCTCAATGAATGAATGCATTCACACAGTTTGCCTAAACTCATATAGGCACACATGCATACACATAAAAATAAATATTTCAAGTAATAACAAAGCTGTTACAAATGTAATGTTAAGGCTAAATGTTGTCTGTAATTCAATGTAGTTTAGGGTATATATTTCAAAATAGATTTCAGTTATAACATTTAGAATGAATGTACTTTGTTCCTGATCTCTTTTCAAATTTCTAATATACTTTATATCTTTACCTCTAATCAAAATAGTGGAATATTCCCACAAACTGATACTTTATATATTGCTGATTTCTAGTCTGTTTGTCCCCAAGATAGCTCATTATTCTTGAGAAATAATCCAATAATGTAAATCCACAGTCCACACAAGTGTAGGTGTCATAAAAGTTACACAGGAAATGTTTCCTGTTATATGCTAAACAAAAGAATTCATCTCTTTCTAGAAGTTTCATACTATCAGTGTCTCTTTACCCTTTTGTCATACGAGTTTAAGGCACCCACCATTAGTCAAACCATGCAAAACTGCAGTAGAAAATTTTACAAGAAAGGAGAAAACCTGTGGTTGATTATCACATCTACTCCTAGTGCTGCGAAACCTTGTTTGACTCTGTTTTACACATTCATAGCTATGCGGTGATACAATGAGAAAGCAGAGGGAAGAATGTGCCTTTTATTCCCACTCTTAATGGGTATTTGAATTAAACTATGTTCTAAAGAAGTCAGGTGTTCCTAAGAGTCCAGAGTGCCATAGCAGAATGTTAATACACATTGAGTTCAACTTTCTTTATTTTCTATGCCATCCAACACTTAATATTTTCTACATTACTTCAGAGGATCTTGGAATGACACACTAATAAATGGTTGAAAAATCCACAGTAATTCTTAATGTTTATAGAGACACTAAGTAATCATTTATCATAAAGAACAAAAATTAATAGAGCAAGGGCTAAGTTTAGGTGGGGGACATACACTCCCATCTCTGTGTCCTGGTGAAAGTAGAATCACTGCCTGCAATTCTCTCTGACAAAGCTTGACCTTGATTTCTCCAATATACCACCACTTCCCCTTAGTCAAGGAAATTCACAGTGGACTTCAAAGTCTTGCAGGTCATCAGAAATGCAAGTCTGCCTGGGGTCACAGTTCAGGAACTCTGGGTTCCTTTGAAGCTACAGTTGTAGCTACAAGAGCTTTGAAGTAGAGAGGGAATGAATTAAAGGGTGAGCCCCATGTCCTTCTGGGTAGGAGACCTTGTGTTCATCAAGCCCTGAACGTTCTTCACTGTGGTCTCACCCAACCTGCTATTTATTATTATCAGACAAAAATTAAAGGGCATTTACCTGACGTCTTCTGACTTATTGTTTTAGACTGTTATAGCTTTTGAAAGTGGCATGAAATGATGCTGATAAACTACTTGTAGAATCAGAGGGTGTCAGCTTCAATTGGAACAGCCACATCTCCAAATAATATTAACCCCTCTCATCTTAAAAGAAAAAGAAAGGGAGGAAGCCAAGAGAGAAGCTTTGTTGGAGTTATTTTAACAGCGAAGAAAATAATTTTTCTCCTGTACACCAAGAATAAACATTTTCTACATAGCCATGAACAAGATGAATGATTATAATATAGTCCAGAGAAATATCAATAATGAGTAAATACATAGTTAGAGGAAAACAATAAAGAGCATATTTTATGTATATTTGATTATTGGCCTTAACATCACAGTTCAACATTCAGATACCTCATGCAATATTGTGTTGTTTCAATGTGAATTATTTTCTTGATTTATCATTGAGAATTCTAATA
Source organism: Grammomys surdaster (assembly GCF_004785775.1). Taxonomy (NCBI): domain Eukaryota; kingdom Metazoa; phylum Chordata; class Mammalia; order Rodentia; family Muridae; genus Grammomys; species Grammomys surdaster. The sequence continues at coordinate 10,078,074 of NW_021604639.1, read as the reverse complement.
GGGAAACCCCATCTTAAAACCTTTGAAGAGATGTAGGATTGCAGATAAATTATAACAATCAAACCGTCTCTGAATTGATTATTCAGAGGTAACTACTTGTTCAGAAGAATACTTAACAAATTACAACCAAACACTTATCACTAGGAGCTCAGAAAGTCAAAGTTGTCAATGTAATCACCAACAATTGGCAGACTTTTCTGAGATCGAGAACAATTAATTGCCCAGAGTTCCATTTGTAACTTACACACCAATGCCAGCAGACTGCTTTTATTCTACTCAGTGTAGTTGTTCTCAAATTCCATCTTTCATGAAGAAAACATTCATTACCTGCTGATTGTCATAGGCAGATGGTATCAATTTATTTCTCTATTTAAAAGTACCAATCATTACACAAGCCAACCTGTTTGGGGAATATGGTAAAAATGTACCAAAGTACATTTACTATTTTGAAGCCATAAGGAGACAACAGGTCAGGATAGTTGCCTAAGCAATTACTGGGGTCTTTCTGGAGTCCTTGAAAGAAGCTAACTAAATAAACCATTAAGGGACAGGAAGGTAAGTGACTATGAAACTTCAGGGGAATAGAGGGAGAGCAGTAGAATACTCTGCATCTACCGCATTCACATTGGCAGAGCCTCTCCACTCATCTGAGATTCCTTCTCTTGCTTACAGAGTGCTTCACAGATGTGTCCGCTGGGCCTTGTCTACATCACCACTTTTCATTACAACCTCTTGGAACAATAAATCAGGCAGCATTCAAAGATGACAGCCGTACTTGACTTCCTATTTCTAAAACTATATCCACAGGAATCTGCTGTGAGAGATAACATGGCAATCAGAGTGTAACAACTATATTTATCCTTAGCCTGCTTAGGACTTATTTCTCTTTTAACTTTTCCTTTTAAATTTACTTCCCTTTCACTTCTTCTATATTATAAGTTTATGATTTCCTAAGATTACTTGAGATTCTTATCCAAGTCCAGCTAAGATAAAACGAATGCCCAAATTGCCATGTTATCTTACGTGGTTCAACCAGAGAGAGAGAGAAAGAGAGAGGGAGAGGGAGAGGGAGAGAGAGAGAGAGAGAGAATATGTTGAATCATAATCCAAATAATTACTGTTTGTCTCTGAATTTTATGGAGTGATAAATATGTATCAAAAGATACGTACACAGTGTAACTTTGAAACAGACAAGTACTCAGGTACCATAAATGCAGATGCTATGTGCATTTATTTGTTCAGAAAGAGCTCTTGTTCTTGTCTTCAATTTTTGTTTTGGAGTTTAATGTTTCTCACTCAATAACACTCCATTTCTTTAGGCACCTCATCACACTGAATAGGCCTTGCAGGCTAATAATAATTTAAAATGTTTTAAGTAGAAATATTTCTAATAACTATGGACATACCAACGTCTGCCTCATTCAATACTTTGCAATGCTTTGTTAAAAATATACATAATGTGATGGATATTCCTGGTTGTCAATGTGACTACATATGAAATGAACTAGAATCCAGAAATGGAGGGCACATCTGTGAGCCAGATTTTGAGGCTGATAGACACAGGCTTCTGACCTGGATGTTGACATGGGAAGACACACACTTTCAATTCAAATCTGAGGCACACTGGCTGTAAAAAGTTTTGCCCCAGGCAAGGTAGTATACACATTTAATCCCAGGAGATTGAGGCAAGCATATCTCTAAATTCAAGGACAGCCTGAAACAAAGCAAGTTCCAAATCCAGGCATGGTGGTACACACCTTTAACCTGAGTCACACCATTTGCTGTAGGGCTACATAAGGACATTGAACCAAGGAAGACTCACTCTTCCTTCCCTGCTTGCACATCTATTAGAACTTACCTCTGCAGTATCCCCACTTAAACAGAAGGCAAGCTGAAACACCCAGCCTCTTGGGACTGAGCAACTATCAGATTCTTGGACTTTCAATTCAGAGCTGCCCATTGTTTGGTTAGTTGAACTGCAGATTGAAAGTCATTACAATAAATTCCCTTAATATAGAGAGACATTCCATAAAATCTGTGATTCTAGAGAGCCCTAATACTCACAATTACATATTATTTGTATTATAAAATTAAAAAAAAGTTTAAATAAATATAAGAGGTATATTTTGTCAATTACTGAATGACAATTTATCTTCATCTAACAGATAATTCATCTAACACAGCTTGTGCAACCTACAAATCATGTAATAAGCCTACAGTAAATAAATTCATACTTGCAATCCATATTTGTGTGTATGTGCAGGGCAAAACAGAAACCAATCTATGCTTATACTTGGCATAATTTATTTTAGACGTTCATTGCAATAGGGAAAATGCCTCCACCACAGTACCTGTCAGAACTTCCACTTCAAAGAAAAAAATAGCTTCTACTTGTAGAGGGATGAGGGTTTTCTGGGGAAATCTACTGATTCCATGGAAACAAAAACTTGATTTTAAAATAAAAGTACTGGAGAAATAGATCATTCAGTGAAATGCTGAGAGAATGGCTCCCCTAGTCTCATGTCTTTGAGTGCTTTGACCTAAGTTGGTGAAACTGTTTTGGAAAGATTAGGAAGTGTGACTTGTTGGAAGACCTCTGCCACTGTAGTGGTCTCTAAAGTTTCTAAAGCTCACATCATTCTAGCTGGTTTTCTCTCTCTTATACACGTGCCCCTGCGTAGGCACCAGCTCACTCATGAGCATGCTTGCATACATATTTACATGAGAAAAATACTAAATTAAGAATAAAATAAAATATCAGAGAGACTTGATTGCTAACATTCATACCTCATTGGATTATTAAGCCAAAACTTGCTAAACAAATTTTTTTAATTCTTTTTTTTAAACTGAACTTTATATTATCATATTGCTGGATTCTCTGTTTTAGTTTCTTCACTAACATCACATTAAATGTGTTTCAATTTATTTTACTTTATATTTCATTGAAATAGTTCTTTTCATATAATATTTTACAACTACAGTTCCCTTCCCCAGCTCTTCTCAGATCCTCCCTACTTCCCCACACACCCAAATCTTTGTCCTTTCTTTATCTTTCTCATTGGAATAGCAAAAGGCATTTAGCAACATCTTCCTCCTCATCAACATGTAAAATAAAAGTCAATGGGGACAGGACAAAACCAACACACAAACAATCCTTTAAACAATGCCAAGTAAAAAGCACAAAAAACACATAGAAACTGAGACATATGCATTTATACACAGAGATATAAAAATAAATTTATAAAAATAAATAAATACATAAGCATAAGATCTCTAGGGATTTTTAAAAAAATGCCCAGAAAAAACACTGAGAGACAAAAAACCGTTCCCGAATACCAATATTTTATTTTGACCATCTACTACCGGCCTTAAGTATGGCTCATAACCCAATGAGACTTCTTTGAAAAAAATTAACTCCTCCTTTGTGAGTGGTTATCAATTTGAGATAGCTTTTAGGTTAGAGATGGGAGCATGTGTCTGCTTCCTCTTTCAACCCTGGAAGCACCATCTAGCTTAGCTGTGCTGTTATGTGCATGTTACCATAGTCTTTGTGAATTCATAAGTACATCAGTCCTTTTGTATCTTGAAGGCCTTGTTTCCTTGGTATCTTCCATCCCCACTGTCTTTCACATTTGTTCTCTTTCTCTCTGCAGTTACCTGAGCTCTGAGAGGAAGGATTTGATGGAGAAAACCCATGTACTAAGTGTTTCAAGTTCTCTAACTTTCTGCATAGTGCCAAATTCTGGGTTTTGGTATTTTTTTTCCAACTACTGAAATAGAAAGCCTCTCTGATGATGAATAGGCCCTGATCTCTGAGTATATCAGAATATCATTAGTAGTCATTTTATTGCTACAGTCATTTAGCAAAACAATAGTATTTTGTTTTCTCTTAGGTCCATGACCTATCTAGTCTCAGGTTCTTGGTTACCTAGACTATTTAGAATTTGAGATCCATTTCATGGGGTAGGCTTTAATTTCAAGAAGGTAGTGGTTACTTCTATAATGCTTGTGCCACTATTAAACCTAAAGTCTAACATGCACATATAAGTGAATATACACCACATTAAAATTCTTAAGAATAACATGTGGATACTTTTCAATGTTATATTTTATCCTTAACATATTGTAAATATTTGTGATAATTCAATACCCTATTTATAAAATAGTACATTTTAGTCTTATAATTATGATATATCTGAGCCATTAGTAAATTTATCCAGTGTCAAAATATGGATAAATAATTCTTCTAGTGAAGTATCCTATGTCAATGAAGATGACCATTTGAGTCATTTAAATAACTCCCACTGTAGCTGACCTTTGGAAGAACATCTTCAAGTGTTTTGAATTACAGCCTAGAGTTCTTAAAGAAGATACAATTTGTAAGACTGAATATTCATACAAATTTTATATAGTTATTTCAAGAAAAATAACCCCATAGAAACTTAGATGACAATTTTGAAGATAAGTTTTAATGTGTTGGCAAATATTAACTCTTCTGTATAGCCATTTATGAATTATCTTCTCTAAAGGGAAAGAATGCCATAAATGTTGATATTTTTTAAAATGTCCTGTTACCAAAATGGTAAAAGTAATTTCCTTACAAATTTGTGTAATGTGTTTTCTAAGTGAATAAGGCTATCACCCTGAGAGGGAGTTGGGTATCGGGCATGAAAGAGGGTGGCAGGAGGAAAAAGGAGAGGTGAGAAATATAATTATGCTTTGCTTCAATTACAATTTAATTTTTTTCAAAAAACTGGAAATTTGAATTAAACCAATTAAAAAACAGAATTGCGTTTTGGGTTGAGATTTTTCTTACTATGTAACTATCAATGGAGCAGGAAAACAGTGACCACAAACACATCTCTGGTACTGCATGGGAGCATCTGGGGATATCCAGAAAAGACCTTGTCTTTTGTAGTTCATGCTCTTTTAGTCATTCCATGTGTATTGACCTTTGCTTTGATGAGGTCATTTGTTATTTTTAGTGCATACCTTTTATCTGTCCTCAGGCACCTCTTATGTCCAATTATTTTAGAAATTAAAAAAAAAGAAACAAAACAAAAAAAAGGCAGAGTAAAAAGATTACCTAAAGATAATGAAAAATACTTACAAAAATATATATATGATAAGGCCTATTGCCTAAAATATAAAGTATGCAACCAACTCAATATAAACAATGTAGCATGACTTTAAAATTGGTCAAAGAACTGATATTTTCTGATATAATACTAACGACTCTGTAGCTAAAAGAATGCTCAAAATCTCTGGTAATAAAAGGTGTGTAAACTAAGACAATGGCATGTTATTTCACAAATGTAAAAGTAGCTATTCTAAAATGGTAAGTCAAGCATGGTGCTGCATACTTGTAATCTATGAGCTTGTGAAGCTAAAGTAGAGATAGCAGAAGTACAAATCTCAGACAAGTCTGGGTTACATGTAAGTTCCAGGTCTGCCCGACTTAGATGATAAAACCTGATATGATACATAATAGATAGATAGATAGATAGATAGATAGATAGATAGATAAAATAAAAATACAATAACACCTATTAGTAAGGACACAAAGCAAAACAAACTATAGTACATTGTTAATTGAGAAATAATTGGCATAGCTTCTAAGAAAAAAGTATATTATCCTAAGAAACAAAATCAGAGTTACTGAACCCCACTCTTGAGCATATTTGCAAAGGTAGTTTATTTATTCATTTATATCTGTAATCTTGTGTCAAAGATGGCTAAGGCAAAAGCATCATAGGTCTATGATTTCACTTCTGGGTATCTAGGTAAACTGGACAGAAGGAAGGGAAAGGGAGAAACATCATAATTACAATTTTGAAACACACTTTGAAAATTAAAAACTATCACAAATTGAAGCCACCCTGAGCTATATCATAAAAATATCCTGTCTAAACTACACAAAATGACACAAAAAATTCTAAACATCACAGTGTACTCTGTAAATATGTACAATTATTATTTCTCAAATGAATAGTCTGTTGCAGAGCAGCAATCCTCAGATTTATTGATTTTTCTGATTCCTGTTTCTCTATATAACTAGTCCATAACTTTCATTTATTCTATTTTCAAAAAGAGCTATGCATTTCCATCCTTGGGCTGCACAAGGATGGTAAGCTCAGCATGAACCTATGACGCTCACAAAGTAGTCAGTAGGAATTGGTGCGGCAAAGATTTCTCTCCAAGAGATGGCTTACACGAGATGTGAATTCTTTCTGGTGTTGTGGATGGGTACAAACTTCATTCTCTGTTTTTGTTTTGTTTAACTATTTAAAAAAGAATCTTTTGCTCAACTCAACTTGTCAGAGAAAGTACATTTACTACTTTACCATCGGTAACAGTAAATTATGGGCTAAAAGTATGTTTTCACATTTGTCAAGGACATGTTTTTTGCATGACGTTCTCCTCTTCATCATGCCCCTAAAAAGTCTCCATGGAAAAATCACATTTTATGTCTGGAACTGATTTTGAGTTCAACATGGGGTTGAAGCTCATATCTCTTAATGGAGCCAATTATTTGTTCTTTCTAATAACAAAAAAGCATTATTATTCTAATTGAGGAACACAATGAATTCTCAAGTGGTATCTTGTAACTCCCAGTCTTTTAAGAACAAAATTGTATGTTAAGCAAATGCTCAGCCAGATAAATGCTGTTAACTGTGTTTCCCTTGGAAAGAAGCAAAGCAGAGAGCGGGTGACTGGGTTCAGTTCAAGGGTGTCTAAGGCTAGTTCATTTGAAAATGAACAGCAAGTTAAAATGTTCCTGAAAAATATGTGTCCTGGGGTAAAGGTTGTACTATATTGTTAATAGAGAAGTAAATTTGATAAGTCAGTTTTTATGGGAGTGTCTCCAGAATACAATAAGCAAGACAGAAGTAAAGGAGTAGTGTGTGTGTGTGTGTGTGTGTGTGTGTGTGTGTGTGTGTAAGCCAGAGGCTGACTCTGGTTTCTTCCTCCATGGCTAGTTATCTGGTTCATCTTTTCGGTTTAAAGACAGAGTTTCTCACTGAATCTAAAGCACATTGACCTAGCTAAATTGGCTGGCCCATAGACTATATCCAGTTCCTCCCTCTTGAGCCAGAGATCTGAATTCAGGTCCTCAGACTTGTGTAACACATTTATACTGACTGAACCATCTCCCCAGTCCCCAACTCTTTTATATTTGCACATTTTAATGCATGTTTTAAGATAAGGGGGCAGATAGGTACCATTCTTTTTCCTTCACATTTTATAATTTTATCTGGCTTTTTCTCTTCCCAATGTATATTTTTAGTATGGGTTGAGGAATAAAACAGTCCACTTCACCTTGGTATAACTGCTAATAGTATGTCATTTAGTTTTGTGCTTGTCCTTTTGAACACATAAACATGGAGTCTTAGCAGCATGAATTTAGAAGAGAGAATGATATGCAAATAATAAAAGAAAATATCACCAGCATTTTTATTCAAATGCAGTACAAACTGTTAACTTTTATACAGTTACAAGACAGTTTGCTCAGAGACCAGCTGCTTTTATCAGCTAATTATACATCATTTATTACTTGAATTTGAAAACACAATTAGAAACTACAATTGGATCCAAGGCACTATGGAGGGTTCCTGAATTCTGTCTTAAGGGAAATATCAAGGCTGAGACACTTAATGGAGTTCATCCAAAGTCTACACATTTTGGCATGGTCTGAAACAACAGGACATTTCTATGGGATTTAGATCATCTTGAATGTCTTTACAGAGTTTCTTGATCCAGGATTCAATGAATGATTAGCTTTAATATGCTATCTATATAATTTTTTAAAAAAATTTACTGGATATTTTATTTACATTTCAGATGTTATCCCCTTACCCCATTTTCCCCCACCCCCACCCAGGAACCCCCCATCCCATTGTCCCTCCTCCTGCTTCTATGAGGATGTGACCCCACTTACCTCCCACTCCCACCTCCTCACCCTTGAATTCCCCCACCACTGGGTGTCCAACCTTCATGGGACCAAGGATCTCCTTTCCCACCTATGCCTACAAGGCCATCCTCCTCTACATATGCAGCTGGAGGCATGGGTCCTCCCCATGTGCTCTCAGGCTGGTAGTTTAGACTCTGGGAGCTCTGGTTAGTTGGTATTGTTGCTCTCCTCATAGGGTTGCAAATGCTTTCAGCTCCTTCAGTCTTCTCTCTAACTCCTCCGTTGGGAACCCCTTGATCAGTTGAATAGATAGCTGTGAGCATCTGCCTCTGAATATGTCAGACTCTGGCAGACCTCTAAGGAGACAGCTATATCAGCTCCTGTCACCATGCACTTCATGACATCCACATCTGTGTCTACCTTTGGTGACTGCACATGGGATGGATACCCAGACGTAATGGTCTCCAAACGGCCCCTTCTTCAGTTTCTGTCCCACATTTCGTCTCCATATTTGCTCCCTTGAGTATTTTGTTATTACTTCTAAGAAGGACAGAAGCATCCACACTTGGTTTTCCTTCTTCATGAGCTTCATGTGGTCTGTGAGTTGAATCTTGGGTATTTTAAGCTTCTGGGCTAATATCCAATTATCAATGAGTGAATACCATGTGTGTTCTTTTGTGATTGGGTTACCTCACTCAGGATGATATTTTCCAGTTCCATCCATTTACCTAAGAATTTCTCGAATTCATTGTTTTCAATAGCTGAGTAATATCTCATAGTGTAAATATGTCACATTTTTTGTATCCATTCCTCTCTTGAAGGCCATCTGGGTTCTTTCCAGCTTCTATCTATTATAAATAAGGTTGCTATGAACATAGTGGAGCATACGTCCTTGTTGTATGTTGGAGCATCTTTTGGGTATATGCCCAGGAGTGGTATAGCTGGGTCCTCAGATAATGCTGTGTCCAACTTTCTGAGGAACTGCCAGACTGATTTCCAGAGTGGTTGCACCATCTTGCAATCCCACCAACAATGGAGGAGTGTTCCTCTTTCTCCACATCCTCACCAGCATCTATTATCACCTGAGTTTTTGATCTTAGTCATTTTTACTGATGTGAGGTGGAATCTCAGGGTTGTTTAAATTTGCATTTCCCTGATGATTAAGGATCCTGAACATTTCTTTAAGTGCTTCTTGGTCATTTGAGTTTCCTCAGTTGAGAATATTTTGTTTAGTGCTGTACCCCATTTTTAATAGGGTTATTTGGTTCTCTGGAGTCTAATTTCTTGAGTTCTTTGTATATATTGGATATTACCCCTCTATTGGATGTGGGATTGGTAAGGATCTTTTCCCAATCTGTTGGATGCAGTTTTGTCCTATTGATGATGTCCTTTGCCTTACAGAAACTTTGCAATTTTATGAGGTCACATTTGTCAACTTTTGATCTTAGGGCATAAGCCACTGGTGTTATGTTAAGGAACTTTTCCTCTGTCCCCAAGTATTCAAGGTTCTTCCCTACCTTCTCTTCTATTAATTTTAGTGCATCTGGTTTTATGTGAAGGTCCTTTATTCACTTGGACTTGAGCTTTGTACAAGGAGATAAGAATGGGTCGATTTGCATTCTCCTACATGTTGTCCTCCAATTGAACCAGCATCATTTGTTGATAATGCTGTCCTTTTTCCTTTGAACAGTTTTAGCTCCTTTATCAAAGATCAAGTGACCATAGATGTGTGGGTTCATTTCTGGGTTTCAATTCTATTCCATTGATCTTCTTGCCTGTCTCTGTACCAATACCATGCAGTTTTTATCACTATTGCTCTGTAGTACAGCTTGAGGTCAGGGATTATGATTCCTCCAGTAACTGTACTATTTATACATTTTAAATAAAACCAAATAAAATATATAGCAAAGACTAGATACTACTATTTTACTTTTAGACATTGATTTACTTTAGATGGGATATCAGAAGTTAAGTTACTACTGAGTCATGAATAAAAGTGCAAAAATACAAAACATAGGTATTATCAAGTGTTGGCAATGGTGCATATTTTTTAGCACTCTTATGTATGTTGATGACCAGCAAGACTGTTAAACTATTTGGAGTGTATATCACAACTGTATTATCTATACCATTCTATTCAGGGAGTACACCCAAAGAAACTTGTGCATGTTTTCATCAAAAGACAACACTAGAGTGTGAGTAACATTCAAGTGTTAGATACAATATTTGTAACCAAAAACGAAAAAGAGAATTTATGTATTCTATGAAGAATAGAATGCTCTTTTATCATGACAATGAATGAATTGAGAATACCAAATCAACAGATTTCATAAGCATTGTCTTGAGAAAATAAGATTACAACAAATATATGAAGACGCAGTTTCTGTGCAACAGCAAGCAGATTTCATCCATAGGAATCAAACCAGAAGAAAGCACAAGAATTAATAATTTGAAAGAGCAGACAGGGTATTTCTCCAGTAAATGTAGACTTTTGTATCTTGAAATATTCTATAAAATATAACAATTGATGTCATAAAAATACATCTAACTGTAACTCACAGTTTGTTTCCATTAGGGATCCATTAATTTTTTTTATTTCTTTCTTTCTAAATTCTATTTTATGTACATGAATATTTTCCCTGCATGAATATTTCTGCATGAAGTGTGTATCTGGTACCCTCAAATGCCAGAAGGGGATGCTGGATCTCCAGGAATTGGAGTTAGAGGTGGTTGTTAGATGCCACATGAATGCTTGGGACTGTACCCTGGTTCTCTGGAAGAGAGGCTAGTATGCTCAAAGACTAAGCTATCTCTCTACCAGCCTCCAGAATATATGTTTTAACTTCAGTGAAAAAAAATATTTCTGTCAGAGATAAAAAAATAAAGCTATATATTAACTATCTTTGTATTATGCATAGACGAGCCTGTGAAGGCCTTGAGGATTTGTCATATAAGCCAGGAAACTTTGAGATATGCAGTAAACAAAAAGAATGAACTCTGGAAATGTAAATTCTCAAACAAAAAAATTACTGAATAAGGTCCAATCTTAGTTGTGTTATTGAAATCTACAATTTTGTTAAGTGGAAACAGATTGTATTGCGTGAGGGTAGTGGGAAAGGTCCAGAGAGAAATGGGAGTTTCATTTCCATGTTCCTCTTCCCTCTTCCTGCAACAGGCATAGCTTCCAAGGGGATCTGTGTCTGCATTTCCATGTTCATGATGAGTTGCTGTTCTTCTCCATTCCTTTTAACCATCTAATGTCAACAGTGAAGGAAAATTAAAGAACAAATTTGTCACTATTATATTTAAGGAAATATAGTATGTTCTTGATTATTTTGTGATGCAATTCTTTCATTGTCTTGAATACAACAAAACAAACAAATCACTCCCTTTTCAGAACCCCTCCTGGAAATCAGGCAGACATTTGGATTGGCCTCCTATCACACTCTGCTTTCTTCCAGACTTACTGAGGGGACTACCATAGGGACACATGCTAGTTTGTGTTTTATGCAGCCTCTGTGAAGCACTGTTATGTAGAGCACAGGATTCTCTAGGTTAGAGTGAGCCAATGGCCTAGAGTCCTGTGGTGAAAGAATGTGTCTTGTTAGCATGGTTGTGTGATTGGACATAACCTTCTGATGCTACTCAAAAGGAATGTCCACTCATGCACAAAATGCTCTAATGTTCAGTTCTACTTCTTTGACTATTTCATAGACTAATATGGCAACCAATTGTTTGTTTGCTTTGGATATTTTTTTTTGTAAATCATGCCTTTTGTGTAAGTCTAATAGACTTACTTCCACAATGGAACCAAAGCTGATCTCAAACTTATTGCAATACTCCTGCACCAGACTCCTGGGTGCTGGTATTATAAGCAGACACCATACAGCTCAGTTTACTACTGAATATTGTAATTCTCAGGAAATCAAGACTGTCGGGTCCTAGGCTATATTGGCATGTCTCCCACCAAAGCCACACTGCCCTTTTTACTTTCTGTAAGACATAAAGCAACTGTTTAAATTTTTTTTAAAAGAACTATCCATTTCTATAGGAATGCTCCGTAGAGTAGAAAACATAGTTCTCCAGGTCTGATTTTTCAGAGTAATCCAGAAAAAAGAGGAAGCTGCTATTTTAAGCATGGTTCCTATAAGTAAAAAGATTTTGTTAACTAATAGACGTGACCTTGAAAATATAGTCTTGGTACTATTCACAAACATGAGAAACATTGACAAGTTTCAAGGTCTAGGAACCATCCTTTCATGAAAATGGAGGAAGGGGGTTAAGTGACATATCTGGAGAGAAATTTCCTGAAGCCAATGCAGGATAGCAGCGTGAAAGAGGAGACACAATTGTCTGGTCGTTTCCATAGAAAACACAGGCAGTTAGTTGACTGTGCTCTTCTAGGCTTAGACTTATACATGTCCCTCTCTCCTATTTCTCCAGCTCCCTCTTCTGTCACTGTCTTTTTCTCAGTACCAAAGAATGCCTCTGTCTGATGAAAGGACACACAAAGTGTTCAAAACCTGTCTTTCATGATAACCAACACGAATGCACAAAACAAACATTGACAGAGGATGACAAATAAAATCTTCAGTTGTAAAAAGGAATTTTCATTGTTTCTCATTATTACTATTTTTGTGTATGTATTTTCACATGGAAAATCATTCTAATGAATATTTTCCATCACTACACAGAAAAAACTGTTTAGCAAGGATTGCTCAATCCTTGGAAGCTGCGAAACTCTGTGTGCACTCTCAAAACATCTGTAACCCCCAGTGGAGCTTTGGCTCTTGCTTCTCTATTTGCCTTCCAGGAAAAACACAGGAAAGTGGCCATTTCCCATCCAAGCAGTAGTGGAAAGCTATAATCTTGGGAAGAAATGAGTAAACACATTGCAGGATAGCAGCGTGAAAGAGGAGACACTATTGTCTGGTCGTTTCCATAGAAAACACAGGCAGTTAGTTGACTGTGCTCTTCTAGGCTTAGACTTATACATGCCCCTCTCTCCTATTTCTCCAGCTCCCTCTTCTGTCACTGTCTTTTTCTCAGTACCAAAGAATGCCTCTGTCTGATGAAAGGACACACAAAGTGTTCAAAACCTGTCTTTCATGATAACCAACACTAACGCACAAAACAAACATTGAATGATCCTAGTCCCTTTTACTGAAATGAAATAATGTGCTAAAGGAAACTTAATGGTCATATTTTTTAATTTGAGCTTACTGTTTATTTTTGCAGGGATACAAATAGGGCAATAAGAAGTCCAAGTGCCTCTATTTGGATGTGACATGATCCAATATATGAGGGATCCCAAAGACTCTGCCAGGAAACTCCTGGACCTGATGAACAATTTCAGTAAAGAGGAAAGCTACAAAATTAACAACCAACCAATCAACTGTACAAGGCAAAAAAACAAAAGCAGCTTGAAAAAAACTAATCAAGGAAATGAAAGGCCTATACAATGAAAACATTAAAGCATTGACAAGATTTGTAGAAGACAGCAGAAGATAGAGAGTCTTCCCATATTAATATTGTTTAAAAATGGCTAACTTACCAAAGCAAGCTATAGATTCAGTATACCATCCATCAAAATTCCAATGCAATTCTTCAAATAAAAAGAGTCTTTAGGACATGACAGTTGCACTGTATTTGTGAGCACATACCAGCTGTTGCTCTCAGAAGATGTGCAAAAGATCAAGCAAATGAAGATTCTAACATGGAAGTGGTAGACTCTCAAGTGCTCACGTCACTAACTGAAGAGCTATTAACAGTTTCAGGCTTCTGGCAAGAGGATCAGTTTTCTTTAAGAGTGTGGAAACTGGTGGATTGACAATGCTTCATCGTATGCTCACACGCAGGTGTATATGAGTGGCACAAATTGAGTTGTGTAAAAAGCAAAAGGAAAAAATATAAAGTTAGTAAAGAATGGGGGGGTGGGTACTGGATCTGTGAGGATTTATGGAGAGATAAATATGATCAAAGTGTATTATATGAATTTGTGATATTCTCAAGAATTATTGAAATATATTTAAGAAAAATTGATAACACTCAGATCTTGGGAGCCAACTGAAACCATAACACCAGTTTAATGATGTGAATCTACTATTTTATAACAAAATTCCAACTAATAAAATGACTAAAATGGTTAATGCCAGCAGAGATAATATTTTACTTATCTTTTCATAGTGTACTTAAACTAATATTTGATGTTGATTCCATGCTGTAATTTTATATGTTATTCACCAAACCAATTTATGCTTCAGAGTGTCCACAAACTGTCATTGTTTGACACACAGCCCTAGAATAAAAAACTATCAACAATTATGATTGACTAAATGCTAGTAGATGACATTATTAAAAGAGAGATAACTTAAATGGTGTCAGGAATATGTGTTATTGTAAGTTCTGAATCTATAACGATGAAAATATCCGACACAATATATTGAATTTGGTGAAAAGAAGAAGGGAGGGTAAATTTTGGTACATTTGGTAAAGAAATTGTCTTCAATCCTCTGATTGGCTAAAACAGGAAACTATGGGTATATAAGAAGAATTCATCTTGCTTACCCATAGCTTTGCAGTTAATCCTCTTGTCTTCTCTTTAAGCCACTGCTTTACAACAATAAATAAACAATAAAACTAATCTTGTCATATCACAGAAAATGAACAAATTTATTGAGAGAATAACTGTGACTAACATGTAGGTACAGACACACTCACACACACACATGTTCTCTTATACACACTCACACATACATACACAAGCACTCACACCCACACTCACTCAATATTCATGCATATACTCACATGCATACATACACTTTTGTATTCATGCTAACAGATTTTCACACGTGCATTCTCATATCCACCTTCTTACACGTACACATGTACCTACATACACATATTCAAGGTCTCCTATACATGTGCACACATACATACACAAACATATACTGTCTACCTTTTACACATTCTCATAAGCACTCACACACACACACTCAACATCCATGTATACACACTCACATAGATACATATACTTTCACACTCAGACTCATATACATTCTTACGTGCACAATTATACACACTCTCACACTCCCATATACTCACACACACTCATACACACATACTCTCATATACACAAAACCCTTTCTTTCACACACATATTCAATCACACACACTGTCACAGTCACAGTCTCATACAGAGACACACACACACACAGTCTCAGACACCAACAAAACGTGTGCTATGCTCTAACTGTCTCACTACTTTATAAGGGAAGCAGATAAAGAAGATGCCCTTGAACTGCCTTCCCTGAATAACCATCGGGTAAGCTCTAGAAAAAGCCTTTGAAATGGATTCTATTTTTTAATCCAATGCTTTCACTCTTTTTTTACGACAGCACCCAACTGAGCATAAAAAACTTAATGGATAAATGTTCAGCCAGAGTCACCTGGATCTAGCAATATGCAGCCAGATGAAAAGCAGTTTCTTTTACAAAAGGATGTTTTTAGTCTTTATGACAACCATCTGGTTTGGGAGACGCTGTGGATGGTCAGAGATTTCAAAGCACTCCTCATACAAACCATATGGTTTCTGTCTCTTTGCCATACTTCAGAAGTCCCCCAAATATGTGAACTCGTAGTTCCTTTACACTTTAAAAGGTTTTGCTAGTGTGGGTTTTACCTATCACCGTGCTTCTCTGTTAGAAAGCAAAATCAAATTTAAAGAGTATTTGCTTAATATTTAAATTTTCACATTAAATTTAAAGATTTTGGAAATAGCAATAATAAGATAACTGCTAATAATATGATTATACTTCTAATTAAATAAGAATCTAAGCCACATTATTAACAGAAATTATTTTGTTTTATTTTGCAAATTTCTTGCTCAATAGAAAGTGGTCTCAGGATTTTAAGGTCTGCTTAATTAATCAACCCATCCGATAACTTGTTTTTTCTTTAAATTTATAAATAAAATCATGATACCCAAAATATGTCTTTAGAAATATGAAACTCAGTTTACCAACTAACTCCTCCAGGCAAGGATATACCCTGCACCAAAGCCAACAGTCAGTCATTTCCAGGAGAGTAGCCGTGACACAGAAACCGAAATTGTACCAAGGGATGCCTGGGTGTGGCATGGCATCCTCTATGAAAATCTTTCACTCTTAACTGTATGTTTGCTTTCCTTGGCCATATCTATGAACCAGCTTGCGTCTGTACTTCCAAATAAGGAAACCTTTGATTCTATAGTTAAACAAAAATTGTATTCTGTCTAAGAACAATGCTTTCCCAGTACAGCCATGTGAGTATATCTCTTGGTTTCACATGAGCAGAATTAAGTTTTCAATATATATTTTTTAGTTTATGTTACTATTTCAGTTTTTACTTTAAAGAACGAATAGTGTCATTTTCACTGGTTTTTCTTGAAGAGGCAGTCTGATTTCCTGAATTCTTTAAAAAGTAAATGTCTGACACTATTTCTGATGCATGATGTACTTACAGTCAGAAGCCTAGCATGGTTGCCCTCTGAGGGACCTAAAGGGAAGCTGACTGAGACAGAAGCAGATACTTACACCCAACAAATGGTCTGAAATTTGTGACCCCTGTGATTGAATTAGAAAAAAGCTGGAAAAGTTTGAAGAAGAGAGACCCCATAGGCAGACCAGCAATCTCAACTAACCTGAAGCCCTGAGATCTTTCAGACACTGAGCCACCAATCAGGTGGCATACAGGAGTTGGTCCAAGACACTAAAACATATACAACAGAGGACTGCCTGGTCTGGCCTCAATGGGAGAAGATGCACCTAACCCTTCAGAGGCTTGAGGCCCTAGGGAATGAGAAGGCCTAGCAGGGTGTGGTGGGATGAGGGGAGTTAGGGACATCCTCCTGGAGACAGAGGAAGAGGAATGGAATGTGGAACTGTTGGAGGGCAAAACTGTTGGAGGGTGTGGGGGTGGGTGTGGGGAATGACTAGACTGTAAAAAGAAAGATTAAGTGTAATAATAAAAAAAGAAGAAAGAAAAAATGTAAATGTTTCTCAAATCCAGTTGCCCTTCCCCTCCCATTTGTCTTCTGTGTCCTTTTCCACCACCTTCGTTTCATTTTCTCCTCTTCCTGTTTTCTGTTTTTGCTTCCTCAAGCACCTTGCTCACTTGATGCTTTCCCTTGTATGCTGTGGTATCTGTCTTTCTCACTGCATAGCCTACAGGATCACTGAGTTCATTAAGAGCTCTGAGGAAACTGTTGGAATGCCATATTATCAAAGTCATTATAAATGTTACTGTCAATCTACTTATTAAATGCAAATATTCTATGATTGAACCACATCTGCAAATGAAGAATTAGAATAGCATAAAGGCCTTGGGAATGGGAGATCCACACAATTTCAAGGCATTTGAACTTACATTTAGAACATGATACAAACACAGCACAAAAATATGACCTTGAAGAATGGCACATACATATCTCATTGCTATGCAAACCTAAGTAATGGCAAGTATCAATCACAAGAAGACATAAATATAAGTGACACTGAGGAATTTATTAAAAATTTGATATAGGATCATGATGGGCTAATAAAATGATCTTGTCTTTGGTTCATAGTTCTACAGTGACAGTGTTTGAGGTCACTCTAAGATTAGAGACATTTCCCAAGAAAAGAAAATAAATTTTATACATTAGATGAAGGCTTCAGAAAGTGAAGAAACAAAGCCAACAGCAATATGGAAGTGTTTGATTTAGCAGGCACAGCAATTCCTGTAGAATGAAAGAAGAGAACATGGCTGTAATATCCCTTCAGCTGATATAATGGCCAGGTCTGTTAGGGTGCTAGACTTATGGGACTGACCTATGCACACTGTCCACATGGAGACATAACTTATGGACATTTACCTTTCAGTAAAAAAAAAACAAAAGATGCAGGAACACAATTACTAGATTGTAATTACACAGATCTCCCCCTGACCCTGTGAAGGCAAATGTTTGGAAACGACATCTTACTCAGCTGCATATTCATTTTGTTTGCCAGGGACAGTGAGGAATATTCTGTCCTTGACAGAAACTCCTGAAAATAACCACAACAATAATTTCACGATGGGAAGTTTCGTACTTCAGGCTCTTAATTCATGCTTGTTGTTAGCCTGATGTGATATCTAATCGGACTGAGAGTCCTGATTAGCATAACCCCTCACAGCTTGTCTTCTGAGCACTGTCAGCTTCAGCTTAATTGTAGCAGCTATTTTTAAAGAGCTGTAATTAAAAATAGTTTTGCAATAGGACTGCTGATTGTCCTAATGCACTTCTCTCTTAAACATCCATCAATGCTACTGTTTACATGGCAAGTATAGCATGTTCACCATTTTAGGATCAGAAATTATCTAATATTACTATTTGGCAGGGGTTATTATTAATGTGTATTAATTTTTAGTGACTATTAATGTGAACCCCAGAGATTTGCAAAGGAGGATCAACAAGTTCAAAGTTCACATGATCTACATGCTGTGAGACAGGTGTCAGAGACCAAAGAGAAATTATCTTCACATTTCTCTGATTCCCAGAATCATGTATGCCCTTTCTGTCTATAACTAAGCATGTGAGCAAGACGCAGATGAAAAGAATGTTTAAATATCAAGAATAGAATGTACACATTTTGATATGACTTTCTCATAAGTGCTATTACTTATATTAATATTTATTCCATGGTATAGGTCAGCACTGTTGATCTTAAGAACAGATTGTTTTCCATCTCTGGTACTGTGGGGAATTATGTTAGCCTTGCCTGTTTCTCTTACTACATGTATTAGACATTAATGCTGATATTCTATAAAAAGAAGAAAGGTCTATGTTTCTCTACTTATTTAGTAGGATACAGAATAACTGCGACTGAAGTTTGACCCATGACCAGTGTTACAGAAAGAGTGAGATGTGATGGAGACCCCACTGGCAGAGAGAAATAATAATCAATATTCCTGCTTCAGGGTTCACCACCCCTTCCTGGCTCCCTGTCATTTCCACAACCTAGAAATGGAGTTTTTGTACTGTTAGGCCTTCACTGCATATTTCTAACAAAATACCTGTTTATGTCAGTTATGTAGTTCAGGACTTGAGACATGTTCAACAAGAGAGGAATCTTGCCTGGTACAAGGAACCTAGCTAACTACTCAAAGCTAATGGAGTCATGGATATTGAAGGAAAACCTACAACCACTGCTTTACTATACTAAAATAATCCCTAACAACAATCTAAACATTTCTTCTTATATCCACAGATAAATGGACTCTTTACCCATCATCAGGGAAAATTGCAATCCATTACACAAAACCACAACCAATCCAAATACAGAATGATAAGCCCAGGCCGAATAGACACACATACAAAATACTTTTGCACCCAAGAATCAAAGAATATTGCTGAAGAATGGGCAAACATTTTCTAATAGATGAAAAGATCAGCTAGTTTATTGTGAGATTGTGTTTCCTGGTAATGTCAGAAGCTACATCCACAAAGTCTCATCAGTGTGACAGTTCAAACACGAGCTAAACAAGAACAACACTAACAGACGTGCCAAGCTAAATAGGCAGGATTCTTAAACATTCACCAAGCAACAAAGTGTCTATTTTCTGGCCATTTATTCCAGTCTAGCAGAAAGGGAATTGTTTTAAAATGATGCATCTATTCCCAAAGGATCAATCTGGGAATCATTCATTTACAGACCACATATTTCAGCGAATTTCCAACTTTCTTTTCTGCTGTTGGTGTAATGCATCATGACCAAAGAAATGTCTTAGAGGAGAAAGGGTTTACATTAGCCCACAATTCCAGGTTGTAGCCCATCATATCTGGGAAGTCAAGGCAGTAGGAACTTAAAACAGCTGGTGACATCACATCCAAAGAGAGAAGGAGTGTGTCAATGTTTATCACTCAGTCCAGTTATAGTCCATAGTAGACTGAGTCTTCTTCCCACAGAATCAATATGATTAAGACAATTACCCACAGGCCTGCTTAGAGGCCAGCCTCAGTTAAGTTATTGATACTCACTTTCCAGGTGATTCTAGGTTATGTCAAATTGTCAGTGAAAATCAATGCTCAAAATGTAGACAGATTCCTAGTCAGATCTTAAAATTTGAGCAGGGTAGGTGTGGCCTAATAACTAGTCTACTGAAAGGAGAGAACTCTGTTTAGCAGCAACATATTGAAAACAGGTCAACAAAGAGAAATGGACACATTTTCTGAAGTAGGGAATGTACCAAGAATTTACAGTGGTGAATGACACATGCTAAGAACTCGTGACACTTCTGACAGCCAGGAAATAAATCAAAGCATAGTTGTGCAAGGAATTGAATTCTGCTAACAGACAAACAAACAAGCATTGTGGGGAAGAGACAGGCTGTCCTATACACTGATTCTGGGCTTGGAAAATACCCTAAAGATGATCCAGCTGAGCCTTCCTAGATGTCTGTTATGTTAAAAATGCTAATTAAAGGTTATAATATATGCCACTTGTATATAGCAGAGTTTTAATACAACAGGTATTATTATCATAATTCTCTTCAATCTCTGTGTAATAGACTTTTAGTTCAATAATTAAAACACTAATTTTAATAGTAACTTTATAAATAAAACCCTCCCTATTGTTACTCATACAAAGGTACCCCAAGACAGCTGGGAACAGCCAGAAGCCTGAATGGAAGACCTAATTATATAGTCTCTTTAATATCCGAAAGATTCAGATCAATATGATTTGTTTAGGAACAACTACTAATTCCATGGTGGGCCAGTTTCTCAAGGACTTAAATCTAGTACATGATCAGAAGACCATGGCATCCCTTTTGCATGAAATGAGACAGTACTACCCTTTGTTTTTGAGCAGACTGTGTATATCCAATAATTAAACAGACTAATTTAAAAAGCAAGAAGTTTACATCAGCATCCTTAGATTTCCATGTTGAAAGTCTACATTCTGATTCACTAAATCTTCATCATTTTTACACTTTAAATTATAAATGTTAATAACCTGATCATCATCTGGAATCATGCTCCAAACGCAAGTCTCAATGCTCCAAAGACAGGAGTTTAAGGCCAGCTTGTGTTACACAGTGCAATTAAATAAGTATGTAAAAAGAAAAAAAACATTAAGAAGAGGAACATAGTAGAAGAGGGTGAAGAATAATGAATGAATGAATGAATGAATGAAGATAGAAAAGGGAAAACATAGGGAAATGGAAAAGGAAAGAGAAAGAATGGATGAAGACAGAAAAGGGAACAAATGAGGAAAAGGAAAAGGAAAGAGAAAGAAAAATAGTTCCATTGTTTTAAATTGTATTTACCTCTCTTCTTCCACAAAGTGAGTGCAGGGAAACAAACCTGGGTCTTTAGAGTGGCAGCAAGTGCCTATATCTGTTTAGCTATATAGCAGATACAAGAGGTTTCTGTTGACAAATGAATTTTCCTTAGAATTTGTATAAATATGATGCTCATGGAGAAAATTCCTTTGGGGCTTTATCATGTCTCTCATTTATGAAGTCCCATATTCTTTCTTTATATTACATAGATGAAAGTCTTTCTTGTTATAAAGAATAAGAAGTACATCATGCACCATTCAGACTCCTCTCAGGCTACTGTGGAAGCTTCTAAGAGGACAGAGGCCCTGGTCTTTCGAAACATTCTGTGTGGAAGGTGTTAACTATGCTTCATGGTCACTGAGCCTGCAAAACAAAATACTGAGATTTCGTGAAGGTCACAGTTGACATAACATCAAAGAAATTGCATGGGAATGAGGATATTTTAATTTCATTTATTTCAGTGTTCTCTCAGGGTTTGGAGTGTTATTCTAAAATGATTACCTCAAAATTATGATGATGATGATGATGATGATAATTTTATTGTTATTATTATTACAAAAGAGAAAGTATTCAATAGAAGATCAGGGCTCCTATAAAAACGGTGTTCTTATTCTCAACAGTAAGATGTGGGCTAGGTTCATATTTTCTAAAAGCCTTTTTGTTACTAAGATTTTATGCAATTCAAAGCTATGCTCTTCAATCTCTCCATAGCTTTAGGGTAAAACAGCAGCTTTGTAACTCTAAAAGGTTATAAAACTCTAAAGGAAAAAGATGCAGTTTTTCTTATGGTGGAGTCCAACCATGAAATCTTGTTGCTCCCTTTAGTCCTAGTGTATATTGGTAACATCCAGAATTTAAATATTAGGAGGCATATTTCAAGAGTAGTGGAGAGAACAGATAATGGGCTTTAGAGAATATAAGTCTTAGTCGTACATGGCTATGAAAATGTACCAGGAAGAAATCAAATCCACCATAGTGCAATTAGGAAATGCAATGTTATATTTTCAAGTACAAAAAGCATAACTATGTTAGTGTCTACCAAACAGTATTCTTTATAATTTGAAAATTCATATCAACAAAACATTCTATGCCCAATTTTGATGAAATATAAAACTGGAGATAAATTCAATTTTGAACGTTTGAATTTTGAATTTTGAGTCTGAAAAGTTGAATTAGTTGGTTTTGAAAATATTTTAATAATAATATTGTTCTTTTTGAACCAGCGGAAAAATATGTTTATATCTGAGGTTGTTAATATCTGAAGGAGTAGAACGCTAGTATGTATTGTACTATGTCTTTCAAGAAACATTTGCTGTAGTCTAAATCCTTTAAGTAGAAATGTGATCTCTTTCGGGGACAAGGTAAGGAGAGAGAATAACAAATATAATCATGTTAATCACCAGACAGAATCCTAATCCAGAAAAAGTGTAGTCTTAATAAAAGCTGGCCAAAACAGAGCTAGACAGGGTACCATGAGGAGAGAGCAAATATGAGAGTGGAAGTTGATGGTCACCACCTGAAAATAAGCTGAGGTGAAGAAGAGTTTGAGCTCAAACCACAGAGAAGCATCACATGGAGGATACTTTAGTTTGGGATTTTAAGCTTCTAGCACATGGGAAAGAGGCCCCTTCTAGTTTAAGCCATGCAAGCATGAGGATTTATTGTTCATTCAAAGCACACATTCTTGAGCCAATACCATATCATTCAAAACTTATATCTTTGCTACTTTATGATCTTTTTTTCCCATTAAAAGGGGTCACATTCGTCATCATTTATTAAACCCAATGAGATGTTTATTTGGACAATTGTTTAATTCAACTAAAGACTGGCGTATTAATGAAAAAATCATTTAAAAATGTTGACATCTGCTTCTAAAACTGTCAAACAATATGAATAAGACTGTGTGGAGTAATTCCTTTTAAAATAAACATGAGTACCAGGTCATCAGCACTGTACACATGGACTGCACCAATCACTTCCTAATACAATGCAGTTGCTGGGTAGTGTTTTAGCTTTGTGCATACCTACAGAGAACTGAGTCCATCTCTACCATCATTAAGCTCTCTCTAGGAGTATTGTCTCCTTAATACTTCTCCATCCTATCGTCTTCACTTATTATTTACTAAGTATCAAATTTAACAGGGACACTTGAGCCAAAGTGTGTAATGCATGTAGACATTCTTACAATCTATTTTTTCCTAGAAATTATAAGAAGAAAAAAATCTCTTAGAAATGAAGTACCTGACATATCCTATTTATCAAAAATGTGAAGTCTTCAAAGTTGCAGACTTACAATCATTTTCATCTTTAACAATGGTATTGCTAGAATGCTGCTAGACTGCCAGTGAGATATTTTCTCAAGTTAGAAGTTTAATAAAACTATATGTGTTTAATATTTTTATAAATTTATAAGACTAATAAGTGATTATTGGGGAATATAGAAGTATAAAAACTGGCACAGAACAATACATTTTAAATTTATTCAAATGTAGGATTATACATTCACATCTAAAATTATGTGGTATATGATGAAAATCAACTTTTCAATGGTACAATATGTTTAGTTACTTCTCACCTTAAATAGGCAGCTTTTACAAGATTGTTTAAAAACAGAAACAAGAAAATAATTAAAAACTGCACAGTTGTGTCGAAGGGAGTTCATTGTAGCACTATCAGCATTAGAAAGTTGATGCTTTTTTCTAGATTAATAGGACAAATTATATTAATGATAATGCTGGAATTGGCTCTATCGACTTGGGGAGGAAACATTTAATGATATTGTTTCACAACTAAGGCTACTGTAAGATCAATTCTCCAGGAAAGCAAGTCAGCAACAAAGTTGCTGGGACATCCTCATAGAAAATGAATCTACTCATGAAAAACTTGTACTTCTACACTACATGCCATTCTGAACAGAACAAAAATATGCTTCAGATGCTCATAGAAAACAGCAGATCATCAACAGAGTAAATAATTGCAGGAAATCAATGCAATCATTTTCATAGTTAATACTAAATTAGCTGAGTAGTTCTGTTTTGGACAAAGAAAGAACAACATGGAGAGATTTGGCCATTACTGCTTGAAACATTCTAGAAAGGTGGGAAGAATATATGAGTAGAAGAAATCAGTAATATGAAAGAAAATGGCCCCTAGGAAAACAGAGAAATTGGGGATCTCTTGGCTGCCAAAAAATGGGAAGGGGCTTCAAAAAGGGGTGAAGGAACTCAATTAATATTTCTTCAGGAAAAATATAAGAATGACAGATAAATACAAAATCCACTAATGTCACTAATTACAAAGATGTGATTAGGACTCCAAGGAGATGGGTAAAGTTTTACATCCCTAACATGTTCTCTTAAGAAACACAACCAGAAACATGTATCTGTGGTTATAGAGACATTTTAGTCCAATGCTAGGGATGTAGGATGATACAGGAGCTTTGGAAAACAGTATGTGAGTGAGATCCTTAGAACAGTAAATGTACGTCTATCTTGTAACCCAACAGTTCCACTTCAGAGTACATGTCCCAAGCATGGCTTAAAAAAATACTTGTAACTGTGTATCTATGGTTAGACAAAATTGTTCATAGTAGCTAAAACCTGAAACTAATTACTCAACAAAATGCGATAAATGATAGATATAGAAGTATCAATGCCAGATTATTTATAGATAGGTAGAAAGATGATGAATAGATAGATATCTAAATAGATAGATGATAAAGATAATCTACATTAGAATACAATAAAATATGTATACACTAGAAGGGAAATGAAAATTTGCACAAAATATTTAGATATTGTCTAGAGTAAGAAAATTTTGTACAATCATTTGACCGAACAAATCTGTTCATCCCACACACCTTAAAATGATTTTATGCAACTGAATATACATAGATGATTGTTTATATTAGCAAGGTTACACTGAAAAAAGAAAAGATTTCATTACAGTTCAAACTTTCTAGAAAGAACAAATTATAGAGTCCCAAACCACAGGACAGTGCTAAGCAATGAGGATCAGCAGGCAGGGCATGGTTGATTATGATCATCACACTGAAAGTGTATCGCAGCATGATTGCATCTATTTAAAGACAAAAGCAGACCAAAAGCTTCTATATTCAGGAAAACTGAGGTGAAGCTAACTAAGGATGACCATAATGTAAGCAAGGTTGTGCATGGCAGAAAGAGGCTCAGCACTGTGATTTCACTGATGTCCCTACCATATTCTACACCTTTAGAGGATTACAACCGGATTCTATCTTTGCGCTGAGCTGTTTCAGTGCCGTGTCATACACATCTCTGTGCACATCACATTTTACACTTAAAGTTGCAATTGGAATAGAAGCCAACTCCCAATTTAATAAAAAGCAAGTTGATAATACAGAGTGCTCTATTTTAGAAGCCAGCAGTAAAATATAAACTATCATTTTGAAATCTTAAATCTAAAGGGGAACTTTATACTTCCTAGATTTATTCTTTACAACATAATTAGGAATGTTATCTATGATCCTGTCTACCAGAACTTATGTAACATAGATGGGAAGATAGCAAAACAATTTGATAAGTCTACATTCATTTGGAAAAAGAAATAATATCTGGAAAGTATTTTTTTTGTTCTTAAATTACTCATACACTTGTAAATTCTTTAGAGCAGGAAATAAGATCTATTAAGTAATTAATAAAGCACAGTTTTACTTATATATTATTTATCTTCTTATTTTAAATGTATGAGTTAAGAGATAATGGGTTATTGCATTGCAAAATATAGAAATCAGATTATGATTCTATGATTTTGAACAGAGACTAATTATCAAGTTTGGAATAACAATCTAGGCAGAAATTTAACATTTACTCCAGCTTTGTGTGTGTGAAACTTTAATACAGAGAATTAAAAAAAAAGAGCCATGCATGGTGGTTTATTCTTGCAGCCACACTGGTAACTAATCAGAGAGACAGGAAGGACCCTGGACTTGATGTGCAGCCAACCTAGCTATAGTTTGTGAGCTTTAAAACAATGGAAGACTGTGTCTCAATAAAAATGTGACCAATATCTGAGAAATAACGACTGAGCTTGTCCTCTGAACTGCAGACACAATGCACACATGTGTACCTGCATAAACATGAACATATATCCATATATCCATACACAATGAAAAGAAAATAAAGGACATGGAAAATGATGTTTGCATCAAAGCATAAGTACAAAAACAAAGTAGTTAAAAGTCAAGCATGAACAGAGAAAGGAACTGCAGGCCTTGGGGAAAGCTATAGAGCAGTGGTTCCCAACCTTCCTAATGCAGCCATCATTGTGGCCCCCAACCCTAAGGTTACTTTCATTGTTACTTAGCAACTGAAATTGGCTATTACTGTGATTCATAATGCAAGTATTTGTGGTTTTGTGATAGCCTTAGATGATCCCTGCAAAGCACTCCACAAAGGGGCTGGGACTCACAGGTTGAGAATTGCTGCTATAGACACTTGATGTCCACTTGAGGAAAAAGAACTGTTTTCCTTTGGAGGTGTTGGCTCCTAGTAAGTTGCCTATGTCCCGGTGGCTGTCCCCATGGCTATGTGCCGACCAACAGCCCTGAGTGGTCTCGTGTGTGTGTGTGTGTGTGTGTGTGTGTGCCCATGCACATGCATGTGTGCATCTTTGTGTGTGCATGTGTGTGCACACAAGCACACATGCACATATATGCATGTATGAAACATGGACATGAAAAGTTATCTTAGAGATGTTGAAGGGGAGGAGAAGGATAAATATGATTGTGATGCATTGCATAAAAGCATGGCCTTTCAAAGAAGAAAAAAATCGATCTAAGGAGAATAAAACATTTAGGCTTCTGTCATTATAAAAAGAGAATTCTCTAGAAACTATAAAGAACTACACCTTGATCTTTTGTCTTTCTTCCTCTAGAACTGTGGGAAATAAATGTCTACTGTTTAAACCATCCAGTCTGGGGTGTTGCATCATGACAGCTCAAGCAGAATAAAGTTTAATGGATGGTACAATATTTGAATGCATATATAGTCAATATCAAGGTTGGATGCTGAGAGTCACCATAGAGAATAAATCTGGCATATGTGTATGCTTAGAGCTGCATCCTTCCTAAGCAATTATTGCAATCACATTATTATTTGCACACAATTTTCCAATGTTAGACACTTTAGATCAAGCATGATACATTCCCCAGTCCTGTCACCTGCCAACCCTCTCCTGCTAATATGCAGTTTACATGTGCAGCACCTAACAGAGGCTCTATGGCAACTAGCATGATGGTGAATGGTGAACCTGTGATGCAATGTTGAATACAAGACTTTTTGGAAGCAATCCTTCAGAAAGAAATGATGGCAGAGGATTCATTCTTCAGACATTTATAAGAAACTCCCAACATATCAAAAATAAGTGGAACCCACAACAATAATTCATACTTCATATAAACTCAAAATCAGAAAACGTTCTGATAACTACTCTGTGTTCTATCATTAGAAGATAATTTTGGAAAAGGAAATGGGTTCTTTACAACCTTTACATTCTTGCTATGTATATGACTGCTTTGGATTATTGAAGCTGTGGATAAATTCGGAATTTTTCCTTATTGGGAAAATATAGTATGGTACAGTTGATATTCTTTCAACTCACCCTTCAAAAATATGAAGTAGTCTGGGGTTCATTTTGTTCAAAAGTTCTTGATACAGGAAACTAAAATTCGTGGGAATTCATGTGTTGCAGGGTAGTTCTCACTATGAATTCTGATATATCAAATGTTTTGAAAGTATAATTATAACTTAATCCAAATATCTTCTTCATTATTAATATATTATTTTTATTATTATCAATGTGTGTGTGTGTGTGTGTGTGTGTGTGTGTGTGTGTGATACAAGAATATGTGTGTTGGGGTATGCTCACATGTGTATGCCTGTGAAAACCAGATGTTGATACTGAGTGTATCTATCACTTTCCACCATATTTTTCCAGACAGAACATCTCACTGACATTGCGGTTTAAGTAAGTACACTGGCCAGCTAGTAAGCTCCTAGGCTCCTTCTGTCTTCACATCCCCAGCTCCAAGACTGCAGATGAATGCCGGCAGGGCCCAAGTTTATGTGAGTACTGGCAGCAAATCTTGGGTTCTCAGGCTTATATAATTGATAACCTACATATTTATATAAATTTTAGAATTCAACAAACAAAATGGTCCCCCTAAAGCTATATACATGGCTGACTAGAAGTTTGTACTTGAATTATTTTATTATATTTCCATTCCATTATTTATTTATTTGAATTATTTATTTTAGCTTGTGAAGGTTTGTTAAATTGTATATACATGTAATGAACGGGTTTGCATAATCAGCACTCTTTCTTTCCATTCAGGAGTAATAAATGCATGTATCTATTTTGGAAGCCTGCAGTCGTTGCTATGTACAAAGCTTTTAGATTTCCCTTGGAGATTTTCCTCTACCTGCCTCTGATAGCCAGTATGTAGATATCAATAATTAACCAGGGGCAAGTATATAGTTGGTTGACACATCATTTGTCTTAATGTACAAGACCAAGGTTTGATCTCAAGGATTGAAAGAGATAAACTCAGAATAGCGTATGTAGTTGACAAGTTTGATTAGAACATATGGAAGCACGGGGATTTGTAGACCTTACCTACATACATAGTCACAAACACCAGAAGTAACCAAATGAACACTTGACCTCCTCAAATGGTCAAAGAAGGACAACAGATCCTGGGTAAACATTGATGGTTATATTAACCATTGAGGCCTCAACGCTTTATTTTAACAGTATAAATGGCTTATTGAAGAAAGCACTTCTGCACTAATTACACTCTGTAGACTGTCTTCAATAACAAAAAATATCTGATTGGGAAATGACAAGATATGTAGCATGGTCTATGCCTGTTTTCACACTGCTACCAACTCCAGATCACTTTGCAGTAGGAACAGAAATACTTCATTCCTAATTATAATGATCAGACTCAGAACAATTTAACTTTGTCTTGGAGTCATCATGTATTAGTCTCTCATTTATGTGGGCGTAGGATGCAGTCTAGACACCATCTGCCACAAAGGCTAATATTCTTCCTTCCATCGGACTTTTAGGATGGTGAAACCATCCTTCCCACTTGATATTTTGGAAAAATAAAACATTACATAACGTGGATGCCCCATTAATTGTATGGATGCTTTGTTTTAGTGTTATTCATGCAACAATATATGTAGTGAGAGTAATATGTGTGCAGTTTCCAGCAACTTCATGGACTGCCATTTCATCACTGTTGATCAAGCTGCACTGGTAGAAGAACAATCACGCATATATTCATATATAAAAACAATAAATTGCTTTCTGAAATTGTTTTTGAAAACGCAAACAGTTTTTGTGGTAGCCATATGCACAACATACTACTATAAAAGTAAAACATATTTATATGGGTTCTTTAACTCACTGTGTAAAATAATTTAATTGAGAACATTTCTGTCTGTGATCCTGTGGAGGAAAAAATGCAAATCGGAGACTAAGGAAAACAGTGGCAATGAGAAATAAGCATATAGTTATATCTTAATTCTTTCTTGAGTTTATAATATAGTTACAGTGCTTACCCCTTCACTTTCCTCTTTTTAAACCCTCACAGATAATTCTTCTTGCCCTCATTTCATATCTATAACGTTAATTCCTTCATTAATTATTGTTACATTCACACACACACACACACACACACACACACACATATATATATATATATATATATATATATATATATATATATATATATA
>NW_021604639.1:9975418-10048031 GCF_004785775.1 Grammomys surdaster | reverse complement strand
ATATATATATATATATATATATATATATATATATATATATATATATATTTCTAAATATAACTTACTCAGCTCAGTCTGTTTATTGTTACTTCTAAACATCCTGCCACCATATTTACTTTTCTTCTTGTTTTACCTGATTGCTCTGTTCTGTTCTGTGCTTTTTGACTCAAATGGTATATAAATTCATCTTCAGATTCAGTACTAATGATATTTTTAAACTTATTAGAATGAGTTTGCACACACATGAAGTAGTAAGTTAGCTAGGGACAGTATAAGATACAGATATTTAACAATTTTCCTTGTATTCCAGAGTTGTCTGTTTTCTGAGACTTTCATTGTTCAATGTATTAGTGTCATAGAAAAAATAATTTATCCCTTTATGGAATTATTTCCCAAGGTTTCTATATTATTCTACCAAAAGTATGGTGCCTTACATAATAAAATAGCATTGTCTCACAGTTCTAAAGTCCAGAGTCTGAAAAAAAGGAACCAACAAGTTTTAAATCTAGTCTGTGCACCTCTCCTACCTTTTGTTTTTCTCTGTGCTGTCTTAGGGATTTTTCAGCTTGAAGATGCAGAACTCCAACTTATGTATCCATCTCTATATGACATGCCCTTCTGTATACCATTATTATTTTAATCAATCAGTCATATTGGATAATGCATCCAATATCTACATAAAATTAATTCATCTTTATGTGTTACACTTTCAATACGGCACTTCCAAATGCAGTTAATATCCAAGATACCAGGAATAGGACTTCAACATATTCTTTCAACAATTCAGTTTGCTATTTTTATTACCACAATGCAAATCTATTATTAAATTCATCATCTAATACTCTAATACTCTCTCTCTCTCTCTCTCTCTCTCTCTATATATATATATATATATATATATATATATATATATATATATATGTATATATGTATATATATATATATATATATTCAAAATATATTACATCTAAGAATAATCCCAGACACAAGTAGACAAGTAGATACTAATTCAAGACAAACCATACTTTATTGAACATTCGGACATAGCAAAGTCACCCTGTTTTTTATTTAACTGTCTTTCTACTTCAGGATTTAAAAGATAAGCTCTTTGAGAATGGCTGATAAGAACGTGATAAATTGCCTGAAGTATTTCAATAACTTGCCATAATCTAGTATTTTATGCACAAGGAATTATGAATGAATCATCCATGACGCTCCTTAAAGTTTGAAAACAATGGCATTGAAAAATTTATTTCTCTTTGTTAAGGGATTAGATAGTTGTAGTAAGTTGGTATTACCATCCATCAGTCAAAGCCATTGTTCACTGCATTCAGAACCCATTGTAGAGCAAATTGTAAAGCCTTTGTCTAATGTAGACGTTAAATGTCAGAAGAAAATTGCTTTAGTTAGCTAGTTGTTTTTCAGATTTACCTATGGGATAGCAGCCATTTATTTTTTCCATGTTAATCAAATTTAACAAATGCTCCAGTTCTAAATATTGCAAAAACAAAACTCATATTTTAGAATTAGTGTTGATAATTTAATTTAGTGATTTCCTTTCAGAAATAAAAGATCCTCCAGGAAATTAATATCTCTTAAGACAAGAAGACATGGTGCCCTCTCCAAAAGCTTTGGTATTGTGTCATTAGCTTTGCATTTTTCATTGCTATCAACTCTTTATGTTGCAGTCTGAGATCAGATTCCTGAAACAGAACAGACACAGAGTAAAAAGGAATCAGTGGGTCAGGATGTCTTTGAATACTATAGCAATAAAAGATGACAAGCTAGCCCAGAGGTTGTTGCCATTTGGTCAGGTACCTAGGTCAATCTCCTACCCTCAAGTTAGAGAAAGCAAATATAAACTCTCAGCAGAAATATGCAAGCATCTTGATTGACATATCCAGGGCAGGAAGAATCAAAACTCCTGTTGTGCTTCAGAAATATTGTTAAGGGTCTACTCAATATCTGACTTAATTGCTGCTTACTATGGTCATTCAAAGAGCACATGCTAAGTGCCTTTGAATGTTCTCTTCATTATGAAAGTGAAGGCATTTGGTCTATTCAAGGCATGGCTTTAAAATTATACCTCTCACAGAACACATAATAAACCTCTTTAATAGGGATATCCTAGAATGCCTTTTATGCTTTGAATGCTGTAATTTAAAAAAAGGCAAGTTTTCTCAATGATGGGGGGAGAAAGTAACACAAGGGGCAGAAGACATTTATATATACATATATGAAAAGGCCATAGTTGCATTTTATTAATAGACATGTTTTATTTTAACACAGTAGCTAAATTGAAGGTAAAATTTGTATAAAGATGGATCGCTATATAGTGATGTAATGAGATGCACATGGAGAAAACAAAAGTGACCATTTTTATCTTTTTTGCCTTGGCTGAAAGAAGGCCATTGTCATTTCCTTCACAGTCTCTCCAGAGATAGGAGGAAGAGGAGAGAAAGTAGAGAGCGAGAGAGCTGAGCAAGGACAGAGAGGGAGGGAAAAAGGGAGGAGGGAAGAGGGAGGAGGGAAGAGGGAGGAGGGAGGAGGGAGGGGGGGGGGGAGAGGGAGAGGGAGAGGGAGAGGGAGAAATGGAGACAGAGACAAATGGACACAGAGAATGTGAAGCAGAGAGGCTTCCCCTATACAAGCACAGCAGGAAGTTTGAAACAGGAAGGTTAAGAATAGAAAGGCGATTACACCAGGGGCTAAGGAAGGAACAAAGGCTGGCAGTGTATACTGGGAAAATCTTGACTCAGACCTCCCAGGGTGACTATGCAAATGAACAATGAGTGAGAACACTTGACAGTCATTTCCTTGAGAGAAGTAAAAAATATAGACTTGAAAGGAACTCAACTTAGAGGGAGTGATCCCGAAGGGAGCACAGCCTGGGATCCAGAGCATTCTCTAGTGGTGAATCAAACAGTGACTTGGAGCCTAAGTCTCAGTGACAAGAAGTAAAAGAAGGGGCAGGCTTGAAACCTTCGCTCTCCCAAAGTGATCTACAGAGACTGAAAGCTGTCTAAGGTGTGTCTAAGATGGGGACTTCCTCGTGTGTATGCGAGGTTCCCATTTCTTTTCTTTTTTTTCTGTTCAATACAGTTCAGATATCTGTGTGCCATAGAGTTTCCCTTTGTGACACTTAATAAAAGTCTGTCTAAGTGTGCCATTGAAGATTAGAGTAAGCAGGACAAAACTCCCAGCCTCTGCTTGAGATGAATGGATTCAACATAGAACTACAACCAAAAAAAAAAAAAAATGCATAACTGAAGTTTTGATGGGTTTTAGCTATCCAGCTTTAAAAAGGGTTTAGTTTACAATGGAGATATCTAAATATATCACTTGAAGATTTTTGTAAAGGACTGAAAGACCTAAAACTAACTGAAGGATAAGATTTCTAACTGTGTGGGATGTAAGAGGCCAGAGTATGTCATCCCAAAGTATCTATGATTGTGAGCTGAGGACCTTAAGTGGCTACAAGAGAGGTTCTATCTTCTCCCTGGCTTTGCCTGAAGGTGGAAAACAGATTTACACTGAACCATGTATGCATGGAACATAGTTCTTTGTTGGGCTCTGTTGAGACAGCTAGCTCAGGCTACTTTGTACTTAACATAAACACCTGCTGTACACAAACAGCACTTTCCCTAAAACCACACTAGGAGAAAACACATAATTAACATACAGCATTAGCATCTCAAAGCCCATCTTCCTTTCGGAGTCACAAAGTTTACACAAGGCAATCGTGTTTGTTAGCAGGTACTCAAAGTAGAAGTGTCATGATAAATTAGAAGTAATAACATAATATAGAAATAAGTTTATATTAGCATATATTTGAACTAAGAGACATCTGAATATAGCTGACCACTTACAAATAGAAAATTAGAACGAGATCAAATCATCCTGTAGAATTATTAAAGGGCCCCAAGTAACTGTTGGACATTTGATTTCCCACATAAAAGAAACAGAAACTGATTAGATGTCAATTATTTCCTAAGAAGTTGATACTCAACACTAGCGTAAAGGACTAGGAGAAAAAAAAATGATTATGGTGTTTGTTTGCATTGAATATATTTTAGTATTATCAATATATCATTTCCCTCTTCCCTTTCTTCTTTCTAACACTTCAATATAGCTTGCCACCCCCCAAATTTGCTCTCGTTCAAAGTCATAGCTTTTATTTGTTATTACATGTATGTGTGTTTCTGTCTTTCTGTTTGTGCATGTTTCTAAATACAAACTTACAGTCTGGCCAGTGTTCATAATGTTACTTGTGTGTGTGTTCTCAGGGCTGATCATTTGGTGTTGAATAATTTGTTCATGTGTTCTTACTAGGGAAAGACTATTTCACCTGCTTTCAGCATACCTTAATTACCTGTAGATTTTTGTCTTGAATTTAGCCTAATGAGCTTTTCCCCTTCCATTGGAGCCTTCCTTAGTCAGGTCATGTTTTGGCAGCCATGTTGGTGAGACTTCCTAGCTGTAGCTTCCCTCCCTTTTCTATTAAACGTAAATCTCACAGCAAACCTCTTGGTCTTGTAGCTTTTTATTATACATATATATATTCATATATAGATATGCTCAGATATGTATATATATGTATATATATATATATATATATATATATATAATTGTAACTCACTTTACATCCAGCTCACTGCCCTTTCTCCCGATCACCTGCTCCAATAATTCTTCCCCCTTACCTCCTCCCCTTGTCCCCTGAGAGGTTAGAGGCTCCCCTGGGTACAACCCTACCCTGGTACATCAAGTCTCTGCAGGGCTAGGCACATCCTCTTCTGCTGAGACCTGACAAGGCAGTCCAGCTAGAAGAACATATCCCACAGACAAACAACAGCTTTTGGATAGCCCCTACTCCAGTTGTTTAGGACCCACATGAAGATCAAGTTGTACATCTGCTACATCTGTGTAGGAGGGCCTAGGTCCAGCCCATGTATGCTATTTGGCTAGTGGGTCAGTCCCTGGGAGTCCCAAGGGTTCAGGTCAGTTGACTCTGTTGTTCCCTTTGTGGAGTTTCTATCTCCTTCAAGGGCTCAGAGTCCTTCCCCCAACTCTTCCATATGAGTCCCTAAGCTTTACCGACTGTTTGTCTGTGGGTTTCTGCATCCCTCTGAATCAGCTATTAGGTGGAATACCTTGGAGGACATCCATGCTGTCTGCAAGCATAACAGAATATCACTATAAGTGTCAAGGATTAGCATTTTTATGCCCCATTTTGGTAATCATCCTGGAATCTTAGGTGCAGGAGTTGTGCTGCAGATTTATCACTTAGGATTGTGCTCAATTAGGTCTTCATTTAGAAGTTTTGTGATTTTTTTTGTAATCAGATACAAGCAGAAATTTCCTTGATGAGGGGTAAGATACACATATTTGTGAGTATCAGGACAAATGCTTAGATTTGTGTTAGAAAATATACTGGTTTAATGCAGTGGTGGTTGTAGGTTCCTATCCAACATACGTTATTTCACTAGCCCTAGGTAGTTGGCTAGATACCCAGTACCAGTAGGCACGATTACCTTCTTGTTTATCAGCCTTATTAAATCCAATTATAGAGCTTTTGGTTACCATGAAAGTATGCATGCCACTACTGAACCCTTAGAGTTACCATACTGGTTGTTGTAGTTCATAGGCAACGTAGTGGGTAGGATTATTGGTTGCCTTTCTCTCTCTCTGGGAAGCATGGCATTTTCTGAATCATAAACGAGGGCTTCAGGGACAGGTTTGTATACTCAGGGACCTCTGTCTGAAGTCTATGATGTCTTTAGAATTGTGTCTTACCCCACCATCACTCTGGGAAGAGCAAGGACAATAGCAATAGCCTATAATATTTGGGAGAGTCTCTTAGACAACAACTGACCAACAACTCAAAAGGGAGTTTCTCATGCCTGGTATCTGGGTTTACATTAGATGGTCTATGGATCTTTAACTGTGCAGTTTGGATACTGTAAGCCCAGATAGTAAAATTTTATTTAAACTATATATGTAAATGTGTACACTGACTTATATTAGAGTTATTTTAAGATAGCTAATTAACAATGTAATTCCTTATGAGTTTTAGACATCCTTATTGTTACTTTAGCTCCCTCGCCCTTCTTCTGTATTTAGCTCCCTTGATCTCCCTACAGCTCTTACCATCTTCCCCCATCACATCAACTTGTACACTGCTACTTCTCTCTCTACTCATCCCTCCACCCCCATCCTGGCAATGGTCCTTTTTACTTTCTTTGTTTCTACAGTTACTCCAGGACATGTACTAGTTATACCTGAAGATCACTGCTAGGATCTTCTGATGTGAGAACATATGACACTTTTGTCTCTCTAGTTCTGAGTTATCTCACTCAATAAGATCCTCTCTAGTTCCATCCACAGACCTGAAAATATCATGATTTCACTTCTCCTTACAGGTGAGTAGTGTTCCATGGTATATACATGCCACATTTTCATTATCCATTTATTAGTTGAAGGACACTTAGGTTGTTTTCATTTCCTAGTTATTGTGAATAGAGCAGCAAGGAACATGGATAAGCAATATCAGTGGAATAGATGTTGAATTCTTTGGCAATATGCCACAGAATGGTACCACTGGGCCATGTGGTAGACTTATTTTTAGCTTTTTCAGGATTCACCATATGGATTTCTAGAATAGCTGGAACAGTTTGCAATCCACCCACCTTGAGGGAAGGTTCCCCTTCCCTACATCCTCTTCAGCATATGTTGTCAGTTGTCTTGTTGATATTGGCCATTCTGACTTGGGTAAGATAAAGTCTCAACATTGTTTCCATTGATATTTCCATAGACACTGAGGATGATTAACATTTCTGAGGTATTTATAGCCCTTTTTAGAAAATATAGTTTTAATAAATATGACATAAACAATTAAGGGCTGGCAATTCCATATTCTGAAATAAGCATAACCTGTTATAAAGAGAAAAGTTGGAACAGAGAGTATCGTTTGTAATATCAGAAAATTTATGTTTACTTTGAGGCTGTAATTTAAGGAGCTGAAGATATTTTCTTACCTGTGGAGATATCTCTGCTTCCTATTCTGACACCAAAGAACTAAAAAATTCAGAGCCCCGTAAGAATATACTTAGCATTTTGTGTAAATGTGGTTTCAGAAAAGGTACTTAAAGAAACACTTCCTAGTGTCTGTATCTTAGTGTAGTGATGACGTGATTTTTTTGTGAACAATTTTATACCAGTAAATAGGCATTTTTAGTGGACATTGGTTTTTCTTCTATGTAACCTGAAGAACCCTTGTTGCCCTTCATGCATAAACTCAAATTGAGGCTAGGCTTCACTGTTGTAATTGCTGACCAGTGGAACGAAACCTGAATGGCAGTGCTAGGGTGTGCTGATTACGGGTCACTGGTAGAATACAGCAATTAGAACTACTTATTCCCCTGGTGGAAGAGGGTCAAGGGCAAAGCTCTTGCAAGCTATTTATGTTACTGCGGGAAATCTCTGTTCTCAACATTACCAAAGTTTATATAAGTGGTCATTAGGAAAAATTGACTGCATGGAAGAAAAGTACATTCTGTACTTAAAACTGTTTTTGCATGTATTCCAAATAGATTGGAAGCAGTGAGTAACAAGGGAGGCAGAGTTTCACATTATTTTGGAAAATCTTGAGACATAAAGCTTCCAATAATGTAAACAAAGTAAACTGGACTGTGATTAATATTTAAAGTTGTTTGGATTACACTTGTTGAGGTTAGTGTACTCCAATAATGAGAATGTGCAGATATATTTTACAGAAAGATATTTGTCCAATGCAAGGGCTGGGAAACAGCTCAGGATGTAACGTGCTGGCCACACACTCACAAGGAACTGAATGGGATCCCCAGCACCCATGTAAAAACCTGGGTGTGGCTGCATGTGGTTTCAATCTCATCACTGGGAAGGTAGAAAGAGAATGGCCTCTGGGTCTTATTGACCAGCCCAACTAGACTAATGAGGACACTACAAGTGAGATCTGCCTGAACAAACAAGGTGAATAGTTCCCCAGGATCAACACTTCAAAGTTAACCTTTGACCCTAATGTGAACAACACACACACAAAAGAGAGGGGGAGTTAGGAGGAGGGAGAGAGGATGTCTGATGGACGAATTCTCTTATTAGTGTTTATTGTGGTATTTCTTTCTATTGCTATGATGATGATAGTAACACAAAAGTGAGAATTGTATCCAGGATCTTCAAACACCAGGCAAGTGCTCAAATACTGAGCAATAATCACAACCTGAATCTGTGTTTTTAATGGAAGGGCTTTCTATTCATATTTATTGGGAGTGGCTTTATGGTATTTCCCCTTATGATATTGCATGCAGTTTTAATAATAGTCATAAAAAATACAGTGGATGTCCGTGCTGTGGTCCAACCAAAGTATCCAGATATACATTTAATACACTGACACTTTCAGTTCAGCTTTGCTTATCAGTGTTATATGATCTATTATGAAAATTGTATCTGTCCTTCAAAAATCTCAGAGGTATGTGTTCAGGCCTCTTAGATTCTCCTTAGACTCTCTCACAACAGCTGTATTTATTTGCGGTTTGTAATTAAACTCCTTAAAAAGAAGCCTTTTTAAACTCACTTTCAAGAAGCCTTGTTCTTCGTACCAAATGCTACAACTAACTTGAAATAGTACATCTATATAGTTGGTGTATATGTGAGTTTTAATGAGTTTAATAATGCTAAAATATTGCATAATAATTACTTGCTTCCCTGGAAACTAATAAAATATACAGATTTGTGGTAGAAAACTAAAAAGCAAAGAACAAAGTCATTTAGTGTATATAAAATGCCATCTTTCAGTATTACAAAATTTGCCTGTTACATTGTGGGTCTATTGAGTCTCATGAATACGAAAGCCCTGCCCTTGAGGTTCATGATCCTAGTGTGACCTTTTTGAGAGTCTTACTAATTGAAACTTCAGAATATGTCCCTGGAGGTTCCTGTCTACCCTGTCCATTTCCTGGGCCTCCATAATATAGATATGAACAGACAATACAGTGTGGCTTCAGAGAGTCATAGCCTCAAGCTGCTAACATACACTGCTTCCTAAGAGGCAGTGATCCTCAAATGCTATACACAAAACCTAAGTATCAGTAAGCGTTAACAGAGGTATTAACAAACACTGTTGTGCCTGAATGGGTCAACAATGTTTAGGAGAAAGAGGTTGGTTTTTAATGGGGTCGAGTTATTACAGACATAGACACCTATTACACAATCACATCATAAAGGCCAAGAAAGTGAAGTGGATGCTAGGACCTTCTGTCAGTCCAGACCAAATACATAGCTTCCACAAGGTATCTTAAGGTCGGAAGAGTCAACCAACACCAGTTCAGATACATGATAAACTAGGACAGAGACCAAACTTCATTATTGTGTATATGTGGAGAAAAGTATGATTCTAAGTAAATGAATTATAGTATAAAGCATATACTTTAAAAAGAATATACATTACAGAAATAAGTAATATAGGTGATAAATCTAAGGAGGATGATACACTGGAAAGGATGAACCCATCTGAGGTTCTGTAGCATGGCAGATAATTCTATAATAAGAGTTGAACTGAAGCAGTAATCTAGGTGAACAGGGGAAAAGGATGAGAAATACACAAAGCTACTACAAGGAGAAAAGTCAGTATTATGAAAGGAGGGGAAGAGGAGCAGGGGGCATTGAGCTCTCCATAAAAGGCTGGCCTGGGTTTCTGTGGTTTCCTTTCTAAGGGAGAAGGAACTAAGGGAAGAAGTAGATGCAAGAGTGGGTGATGCAGTGGCATCTGTCAGGATAAGCAAACAGTCTTTGCCATAAATTCCCTGTAGTAAAAGGGAAAGATAACTTCATGATGGAGACAGTAACCAGAGTGAACGAGATGGGTTTGCACGGTTTTCAGATGACAAAGCAGTCATGGCTGGACTCCTAGGGGAAAAGCTGAAGGGAAGAGAGGATAAAGTAACTTCAGAGTGACCAAGGAGACAATCACAGAAAGACAAGAAAAAGCCCAGGATAGGAAAATATTAAATCCAAGGAAGATGTGAAATTGTTCCAGTTCATTTGGCTGTGGGTTTATTTTACTATGTGTCCCAAATGAATTTGGGAGTTTGGGACCTGTGGAGAAGGTACAGGCTAATGCTGAACTTTAGGTGCTCACAGGACAATGAAGGCCAAAGGCAGCATATAACAGGAGCATAAGGCAACAGAATATACCACCCAGAGACTTAGGTATTTTGAACTGAAGATAATCGGGAAGAATCGGGCAAGTTTTTAATCTTTTTTTTTTTTTTTTTTTTTTTTTTACCTAACACTGCTTATAAGTTTATCAAAATTTTGCTGACACACACCAGCAAGCACAGAGTCATTCATATTAGAGGACTCTGAACATCATAGTACCCAAGTCCAAACTTGAAGAATACATATAGCACACAGCATGAATCCATTCTACAAAGGAGAAAGTGCTTTCACTGGAAGTTTATAAGTTATAACATTGAAGCCTGAAGAGTCTGCAGAAAGTTCACCATGGTCCCAGCACTATTTACTGTAAACGAGCCAGATCCAGATGACTTCTAAGCCAGCATCTTTGATATCACCAATGAGAAATGAAGAAGAAAACAGAATCAGAAAGAACATTGAGCTCCACCATGCTAGGAAAGTAGAAAAACAATTTCAAGTCATAAAGTGCTCAGTTTGTGTTTTAATTAAGTGAACACCCCAGAAAAAGATACATTGGGAAGATCAGTTAGATGTTCTTGAGTAATAGAAGGAATAAAATGACATTGTGACAAAAACACCCCCAAAGAACATGAGAGGTATGACTCATAAGTGATCCTCTGGGACAGCAAAAAATGCATACAGCCACTGAGCATTATGTATCTCCAAATATCTATGGGGGGGGTCATACATGGAGTATCAGTTAGTTATTGAATTGAATGTTGAATTTCTTGCAAAAAGCCTCTTGCATCATAGCTAGAACAATTACTAAATTCTGAGGAAAAACTCTACCTTTATTTTATTTTCATGATCAGGTTGAGCCTCCTTGACCTGCTCATTTTCCTGATAAGCCTCATAATGTACATGCCACTGAGAAATGCCTAGAGAACATGCTTTTTACAAGCCAGAAAGTCAAAGCTCCTCATACTATTCAACTTTCCTGGACTTCTATAGCTTTGATCATTTCTTTTTGTAAATATTATCCTGTTGTGGTGATTTTTAATGCTCAGGGAAACTAATGACTGATGATTGAAATGACTGTTTTTTTTATTATGTATGTTAATATTAAAGTATTGAAGAATTGTTTGGTTATATGGCAACATATTTGGTGTTTACTGTTTCTGCATTTCCCTTGTCTAGTGTTTATAGTGCTTCTGGTTCTTCTTAGAGTCTTCGTTGTTCTACAAAATAAGAAAGTTGATAAAACTGAAAGCATTTATTTCCAGTCATCTCATTTTAACAAGTTATTTTATGTAACAATTAAAAAGACCCATGATGAGTTTTCTGTCTATTAATATCTACACAACCATCTATCAAGGTTATACATATTATTATCAAGACTATCTACAATATGGAGAGCCAGTTGTAAAACTGCAATATGTGGGGCTATTAAGATGGCTCAGTTGTTAAGAGTGCCTTGTTTTGCAGAAGACTCAAGTTGAATTTCTGGCTTTCACATTCAGGAGGAAAGAATCAGCTGTAATTCCTGCCCCAAAGGAACTACACTCTCTGTTATTCAATACAATCATTGGGATTCAAGTGTACATACTCTTACACAGATATATTCAAATTTAAAAATAAATACATCTTTTTATTTTAATTTGAAAATCTGAATCTAAAGGTTTTTAACCCAGAGAGTGGAGTGGTACAAGATCAAGTCCAGACCAATGTGTCAGCTAAGTAATCAGGCAGGCAGAAGATAATTTTCCCAGCCTCTATTTTAAAAAAAGACAAAATATTTTCAGGTCTTGAATGGATCAGATAATGTCTACCATCTGCTTTGCTAAATACCCAGACTCAGTGCTCCTCTACTCTGAAAATATCATTGCAAACTCTTAGAGAAGTAATATTACCCAGATCACCCCAAGATGTGTTCAGCTAACAGAAAAAAAAAATAATCATTACAGCTCAGCAGGGATTCTAGGTAGAGAGGCAGAAGTGTAACTGTGATACTATTAGGTAAAATCCCTCTTGCAACATGAATTTATTACAATGTAGTTCCCTCACCAAGATTGTCGTTTTCTACTGTTAACATTCTATGAAAGTGAAATGTCATCAGTAGTAAATATTCTTGAGAAAAAGTCATCTCTAGTGTCTTAGCAACCATAATGACTGTCCAATATGCAAATGTTTTGGACTTGTTTTAGTTAACAAAACACATTTCCAAGAAGTTCTGAAAACCAAAAACCAAACAGAATGTTATCGACCTGCTGTGAGTTTCTAAGAAAATGATCAGCTGTCATTTTTTCCATTTGTAATGTTAAGTTTAATAGATAGTAATACAGATAACAGGATGAGAGTCATTTTAATAGCAATCTTGCCAGATAAATGTGCTATACTACTTGAGTAATTAGGGGGTAATATTTGATGTAAGTGCTCTGGCACTGCTGTCAATGTACGAGACGCAGAGCAGAGCATAATGATGAATGCTTTTGGTCTTCAAGAATTGAAAAATCTAAATTAAACTTTAATCACTTCTTATTTTGACATAGCACAAATTCTTCCATCATCATCTTTCAATATTGCCAATAAAGGATTTTTCCTTTCAGAATTTATGTTACCCATTTTATTAATTAGCTATAGACATTCACATGAGCATGCTGTAAATTATGCATTTGCAACACTCTCCCTTTATAAATTCCAATGAATACATTTATATTTTTTCATATTAATATTTCTTAATAAAGAACTTACATTTTAGAAGGACAGAAAATCACATGAAACTGTAGATTGAAACAAGTCTATTTCTGACTAATGATGTTCCATTTATATCAGGTAAGATCTATCTAGTATTTCAGAGAAGAATAAAATATCT
The DNA here is from genome assembly GCF_004785775.1 of Grammomys surdaster. Taxonomy (NCBI): domain Eukaryota; kingdom Metazoa; phylum Chordata; class Mammalia; order Rodentia; family Muridae; genus Grammomys; species Grammomys surdaster. The sequence continues at coordinate 10,034,989 of NW_021604639.1, read as the reverse complement.
TTCTGAGTCATGCATTCATGAATTTTATTTTAGATTTCCTATGAATGAAAAATTTTACAAGAAAATCAAATCGCTCTATATTAATACAACACTGTACACATATTTTCTAGGTTATTACACATAATATATATTTCTTTGAATAAAACAAGAAAATAGAATATGCTTGTTTTCCATGCAAGATCAAACATGTGTGATAAAGGTCTAAAATGTAAGAAAGAGATATTTTATGCCAACATACATCAGCCAAAAACCACATAAAGCCAGGATAATTTAAGAGGGTTATTACAAAGGACATTAAATGTTCACAATTTGTCACCTGAGACCTAAGGAAGTTAAGATCAATGAAAAGTGATAACGTTTAGTTTCTTGGTTACTGCCTATTAAAAGGAAAGAGGAAAAAAGAAGAACAGAAAATCCAGTGGGTGAGATTACGGTCACAAGAATACTCATTTTCTGCTCCTGACATGAAGTTTCCCAGGAGAATAATTTGCTAGTATCCAATAAAGTTCAAGACAAACACAGAGTCTTTCCAAGTAATCTCATTTGCAGATATTCCAGGGAAGCCTCAAACTTAATGTCAAAAGAGAACAAGGAAATAAATGTAAGGGGAGGGGGAGAAGAAAAGCAGCAGCCTTAGGGGGAAATGACTTAAAAGACACAGATGAAATCTTGTTTTAAAGAAATATCTAACACCTGTAAAATATGATCAAATGGCACCTTCTAGAAATAAGAACAGAAAGCAAGGAAAGATAAAAGGTCCAATGAGCCATGAAACACAGAGACTTTTTTTTTGACGTGAAATATGAAAGCAAGATTTTTGCTTGGTTTTCTCAAGAGAGTTGGGGGTTCAGCAGTTGACTAGAAAGACATATCCATAACCCAGAAAACAGAACAGAGAGAAAGGGTTTAAACCACAAGGGTTGTAGTAGAGATTTAGAAGGTGGGTAAATAGTATTGTCATAGAAAGACAGTCTCAGTGAGAGCTGTAGAGCATCTAGGCTGCCACCACCCATGCCAGAACTACCCTTGCTGACTAGGGCAGGACAGAGACAGCAGGGGTCCTCAGCCCACTGTTAACTCTTTGATCATCACTCTGGTGTACAGGATTGTGTTTCCTTTTAAGGACACTTAATTCTTTGCTATATTCTATTGATACATTAAAATATCATCTTCTTCTTACTCACTGCTCTATTTTTTAAAAGAAAGAAAGAAAGAAAAAAAGAAAGAAAGAAAGAAAGAAAGAAAGAAAGAAAGAAAGAAAGAAAGAGGGGCCGAGCATCCGAGCATAATGGCCATTAATTGCCAACAGTGCTATTTTTGAGAGTTTAGATGTATTCAAATGCCAGTGGCCTCATCACTATTTTTGTTTTTTTTTTAAAGAAATGGAAAAATTTATTGTATATTTATATTTATGTAACTTTTCTTTCTTTTTTTCTTTTATTTGATATTTTATTTTTTTACATTTTAAATGTTATCCTCTTTCCTGGTTGGTTTCATCTCTGGAAACGTCCTATCCCATTCCCTCTCACCCTGCTTCTATGAGGGTGCTCCCTCATCCACCCACTCCCGCCTCCCCAACCCTTGCATTCTCCTACACTGCAGCAGCTAGCCTTCACAGGATCAAGGGCCTTTCCTCCCATTGATGCCCAGCAAGGCCATCCTCTGCTGCATATGCTGCTGTAGCCATGGGTCCCTCCATGTGTACTCTTTGGTTGGTGATTTAGTCTCTGTGAGCTCTGGGGGGGGGTCTGGTTGGTTAATATTGTTGTTCTTCCTGTGGAGTTACAAACCCCTTCAGCTCCTTCAGTCCTCTTTCAACGTCTCCATTGGTGACCCTGTACTCAGTCCAGTGCCTCATCACTTTTGCTGGGTATCTGTCAGCTGTGGTGTCAATTGTTGTATGAGTTCAGTGAGTTTCATCTGCCTGTATGGTTGCTGTATAACCATCCAGAACTTGCTAGGAATTTTCTTTCCAGATTGAAATTCAGGTAACTACTGCTTTCAGGGGCATGAGGCATTTGTGTGTATAGCAGCAGCAGGTCCCAATATGTGTACACTGGCTTTAAACTGGAAGTGTGATTATCCAGCTACCAAAGAATCCAATATGTAGGCTCATAAAATGATATCAAAGAGACCCTACACCACCATCACTAGTATTTGAACCCAGATAAATAATTCTGTTGTAAGAGTAAAGCAATGTTTGCCTTGGAAACAGAAAGAACTTTGTGCAATATTGACAACAAAGTATTTACAAAACAAGATGTGCTGCATGACTCACATTTTTTAAATGTGAAGATAGAGAAAATACTCATGAAGATTTTTGAATAAGAGCAAATTAAGTCACCTCAAAATATGAAAACAGTGACAAAACAAATGTGAGGCATTTGCTATCTGTAAGACAGAAGAATATATTATTTCAGAAACTTTGAAATTTTGTCTGCCTTTATATTATTCTCCTACATGTTTTTAAGTCTTAGACAAGACTGAAGTCTGCTCCTGAACTTGCTGTATAGCTGAGGATGATCTCGAACTTTTGATCTCCTACTTCCATTTTCAAAGTGCTGAAACAGAAGGCTTAACCACCATGCCCAGTTGTACATGGTGTTGGGAACTGAACCCAGAGTTTTGTGCTTGCTAGGTGATCACGCTACTGACTGGGCTGCACATCTATTCTATTTTCCATGCCTCTACTATTTTTCATACAAACCCCCCCACAAATTTCTAATATTACATGAAGTATAAATGATCAAATTATGGTTCTGATGCATGACATTTGTGCTGCCATGGTCAGGAATGCTTAACCCTCTAACTAGCCCTGGCTACCCTTTTCATCTACTGGCATAAAGTACACTCAGTTAAATTCTACAGATACTGAATGGAAATCCTGACTAGCAAAACCAGAAACTAAAATTAATATTTTAGTTTGAAATTCACTATATTTTCTAATACACACTGAAAAGGATCTCTCTGTAACACACATTTTTAAAATTATCATACAATATCTTAAGTGCCATTATTAGGTGTTTTTCAAGCAAAATTTGTTTTGGTTACATCAATTCCTCTCCTCGACGCCCCCCTTCCTTTATATCAAAGTACTTATATAAATTCGTGGAAGCAAAGAACCTTTCTTTATAAAAGATTTTGCCAACGTTTAATGCCAGCCTCTGATTCCTGCCTTTCCATGTGTTCCTAACCCTCAGGAAGAACAAAGGCACAGACAGTAGCTAGCTTGCTTCACAGCTCCTAGTCACTTCCTGTTTGTGTTCTTTAACTGTGACAGGCCCCAGTAGGTCCCTCCTGAGTAATTGTTCAGGATCCAAAATTTTAAGTGCCAAACTTACAAAAATTCAGGAACCACACAACAAAAGACTTAGAAGGAGCAAAGCATGAGGTCATCTGTTCCCTCCACTTGGAAACTTCTCTCTAGAATAGGTCTAGAGTAGCCGTTTTCAAAAATGAGATTGAAATCTATTCCATTCAATTCTCAGAATCATCTCTAGTTAGTTTTTATGTATCTTTGTGCCATCTACAAATAAAATATAAAACAAAAAAAGAAAAAACATATATGCATTTATATGTGTAAATATGCATGTGTGTATACATGTATTTACATTTATATATTTTTACTTCCAAACATAATCATACAAACACAGCCATTTGAACCAAGGATGGTTAGCAATCATGATTACAGAGTCAAATTGTGTTTGATTTTTTTGCATATTTTATTGTCTGAATGTTGATTTTTTTAACTGCATATTCATAGCACACTCCCAACCATCAGTGTCCTAGCAACGCTGGGTTGTTCTAATAGCTACACTAAGGAGGAAACATGTGAGTTACACTGACACAAAATGAAGACATTGTGATATTAGTTCATTTTTCTATTTTATAGTACTAAGAATCAAACCTAGGGCTTCACACATTAAAGAAGTATGTCAGTCACAGGTCTAGATCCACAGTACAGGCATGTGACAGTTTTCATGTGAAATTTGAACACTGATAAGGTCACTTCTGAATCCTGGGCTCTTTCATTGGTGTTTTGAATTATTTTCCTTTTCATTTTGCTCCCTGGAAAAAAGCTAAAGGCATGTAATCATTAAGCAGTGTGAGTATGTGAGACTGAGTGACAGAAAATCATAGGATTTACTTAAAAGCCAAAGCATATAAAATAATTTATCCTTCTATATCTACTTGTGCAAGCATAAGTTTGAATCATATTCAACTAAGGAAGTGGAATGTTCTTACTGTTCTCTGCATGGAAGCGGCATTCATCATCATAAGATTTCTTAATACCCTCTTTTAACCTATGCCCCTGAGCACCAAGCTTAAGTGACTGTGGTCTGGAAATCACCACATTTTATTTCCTTGAGTGCATGTCTGGTGCTGAACCATACTAATTTTCTATCTTCTCTCTAGTTTGCAATATTTCTCAATGCCTGTGTTACATCCAAGGTTTGTAGTAAATGCAGGCAAAAATTAATAGTAATTAATGTTGAAACCTCTGGTTGGTGAGGTTGGGAATAGAGCTGCAGATTCTGTCATTTTATGGTGCCTAGTTTTAGCTAGTTAAATTGTAGTATTTTCATCAGGTGGCAACCTAAGATTCTCTATGTAAGCCTAATCCTGAAGATGGGAGTTTATCTTTATCCTTTCTTTCACCCCTATTTAAATGCATGTAACAACCTGCCTACTTCAAGCAGGTTTCCTCAATTTTAAAATTTCTACTAGAGCCATGAATGGTAGTCTTTTCTGTAATCTCTGCAACCAGAAATATTAGGAATGAGACTTACAATTTCAAGGCCAGTCAAGGTTACATAGCAAGATGAATTTCAAAATGAGCATTGGAGAAATGGCTTATGAGGACTAGCGTGTAGCTGCTAACATTACATAGACATAACAGCTGGGTATTCTGCAAACACTTGCAGTTCTATTTTGGAGGAGTCTGGCACCATTTTTCTGACCTTCTTGAACTCACACATACACACACACACACACATTTACACAAACACAAGCTCATACTTATGTACACAAATATGCAAAACAAATCTTTCAAAAACACAAATAATCCCCACTCTAATAAGTAATGGCAAACTTTTCACAGTTTAATGACTAAACAATATCTGAAAACTGCATTAAGGACCATGTCCAATACTGCAGCCCTTGCTTAGTACATGTGAAGTCCCAGCTCTTTCTGTACCCCAGCCCTGACCAAGAAAATGAGAGAACAAAGGATGGTAATAAGTAACAAACCCTTAAACTTAACTTACAATTCTTTAAGTTTTGAATTTTGTGATTGACCATTTTCAATAAAGTAGAGAAAAGATTTCCTTGTCAATTCAAATAAAAGCTTCCAAACAGGGATCCCTAACCAATAAAACCTTGGTGTTTTGAAACTTGAATGATTAGTAATTACTGTATTTTTCTCAGCATATCACTTTGATAATGTGTTTTGGTTTAGTTAGACTTTTCATGTCTTATCTTTTCATGTCTTGTCAGTCTCTGCCAACCAACAACCTTTTCTGGAAAAGGTTCTCTTGTATCCAGGATGTGTTCAAACTCCAAATATGCCCTTGAACTTCTAATCCTCTTGCCTCCACTTCTTGAATTTTGAGGTTACGGGCTTCAGTCACCATGCCTAGTCTATAAAAAGCTGGGAACTGAACCCAGGGCTTCATGCATGCGACAAAGGCACCATACTAACTGAGCTACAATCTTCATGCCTTTTCTTTTCTGTTTTTAATAATAACAGCCAACAAAAAATAATACCAACTGTATATTTAATAATCTGAAATACAGACTGTGTGCTGGTTGCTATAACAACATTCCTCCAAACAATATTTTTCTAGGGTAGCCATGTTTATTTTCCACATAGATGATGACATTTTATCAAAGGCTAATAATCGAAATTTCAAAGGACTGAACACATTTATTAAACTCTTATTATTCTCAGGAAGATCTTCAAAGATTTTTCCATCTCATTTTATTGTTTGTTTGCACTGTTGTTGTTGTTTTTATTAAATTGTCTGAAAGAGCTGAACGGTGCAGCAAGCACTTTTTATTTGAATAGCACAGAGAACAAAACATAATTCTTCCTCAGAGGAACCTCTACGATAAACAAACTTTGTATAAAGGAGACAGGAACCTTGGAATGCTCCCAACACTCAGAGTACTCAATAGAGACCAGGAGATGAAGCTGGCAAGGGCTCCAACTTGTACACCCCTCTCTTATGTTGCTTACAAAGGATTTCTCCATTTCCTTAAAAACACCAAACCTCATAAAACGCAACAGAATTTAATGAAAGGCCAAGTGACAGGTATGCCAAGGGAGGACCTGTTTATTTTTCTCTTTTAAAACACCATTTTATTAATTCTTTGACAATTCAATACAGTGTCTTTTGGAAGGTTCTCTGGTCTATGAGTATAGGAGCTGAGAGATTTTACCCAAAAGTACTGTAGCCATAATGAATATGACTACATATTCCAGGTAGTAAAAGTCTTCCCCCACAGGAAATCCCTGAGAGCTTCTCCTAGGCTGCCTCACCCAGTACACAACAGAAGTTCCATGATGCAAAGCCTAGAAGGAATTCCCCAGAGATACACATGCCTATCCCAATAACAAGACAAGCTGTGCATCTAAGAGAACGTTCATAGTTTAAAGGCATTACCAGACCCACTGCCCATAAAAGGAGTTCTTGTTAGAAACTTGGCAATGATTCTAATCAGGAAGTTGTCTGTACTCAGCTCTCCAATGTGTCATCGACCACATTGTCCTCTTCAGCTCATAATGTGTAAGTGGTCACATCTGCAGGATATTGCACCAGTCTCACTGAGAAGCAAGTTACTTTGTCACTACAGTATGTATCTTTGCCTGTAACATACACAAGAAGTTTGGATTTGACATTATGTGAGTTCCCATACATACACAGACACATTCAGAGAATGGACACACAAATCATATACCTAGAGAAAGCTGTGTGTTCATATAATACATTGGTACATTTTCAATGTAGAACATCGTAAAAGACCAATATGTTAAAGGCTTGATCCCAAGCATTATCCATCATGCCTTAGAATCCTGACATTAATGATATTTAGAGAGCTGTATTTTTCTTCTTGCAGTTGTTCCCTTGGAGGGGATTGTGGGTTTTTCACTAGAAAAGTGAAAAATTTAATTCTTTTCATTCAGGCTTTGAGCTGTTTGGCTTTGTTCCACTGCCCATTTCTGTCTAGGGTGTGTTGCTGACCACAGCCCCAACACAATGGGCTCAATGAAACTTCCACTGGAAACTTCCTACCTGACATCCAAAATTGTTGAATTTTGTAGTTATTTGTTATAGTAACAGGAAGCTAGTTAAAGCACACACTTTGCAGCTAACTGTAGTATGCTGAGGTTTAAGAAATTTCTTTGTGTACATTACAGTTCACATTGGTAGAACTTACTAAATAGTGCTCATCAGATAAAACCCATAAGGGTTCAGAATGAATGGTAAAGATTGTGTGTGTGTGTGTGTGTGTGTGTGTACAGTCACGAGTGTGCATACATGTGTTTGATGAGTCCCATTTTAACTACCTAGAGCAAGTTTGTGCATTTTTCACTCTTCCATAGAAACTTGTAATCATTCAGTGAATATTTGTTAAAGATAAATAGTAACTTGCATTTACCTATATATTTACAATTAATTTTTCTTTACTTATTTATTACTTTTTATACAGAAGTATTATGCCCAAATTCTAAATTACTGTCGATCTCTCATGCACAACACCCTGCTAATATAATATGCTGAAGATCTCAAAGGATAAGAATTCTATAATTCTCTTGCCTTTGACCATTCTGCTAATGGTGTATGACAGGAACATGACCCTCAGAATTCCACTTAAGAGTCATGGGAGTATGCAGATTATTGCCCTTTTCATTCTGTAGGTTACCGAGAGAATGTACCTGGGGTTTGACCATGGAATTTTAACCATTGCCATTGTTGTGAGCAGGATCTTAACATTTCTTGTTTGTTTTTAACTGTCACTAAATACTCAAGATTCTTCACTGTTTGATCTGCCTGAAAAAATTCTGGAAGACATTGTCAGGTATGGCCCTATAGACCAATCTCTTCCCTAAGAACGTTATCATTAGATTCCTGACTCAGTCACTAAAGTACTTGCTGAACAATCATGGAGAGGTGAGTTTGTCCCCCACCACTCATTCCATGAATTTGTAATTCTAGTTCTGAAGAAATGAAAACAGATCCTGGAGCTCATTGGCCATCCATTCTAGCAGACTCAGTGAGCTCCATGTTCAGTAAAAGGCTTTGTCTCAAAATTGAAAAAAAAAAAGAAAGAAATATAGTAGAAAATGTTTGAAGAAAAACTCCATCTGTATCTGACCTCCATGAGCATGTGAATGCAGGTACACATACATACACTTACGGGCACACACACACACAGTATATTTTTCACACCCCATATTTTTCACATTTCATATCCCTCAGCATATGTCAGCCAACCCATTGTTGTCTTTTTTTTTTGTATTTTGCCAACATATAAAACACTTGGGGAGTTTGTTTTGTTTTGCTTCTCTCTCCCTAATAAAGTATGAACTAAATGAGAAAAAAAGGCTTGATCAGTCATTTATATACTCAATGCCCACTATCATATTTACTATATAGAAAGTAGTCAATAAATACATATTGAATCACTAAATCATTAAGTTCAGTCTTGGTGAAATGATAAGTTTTCAAAACTTCAACATGACTCTCATATTTCACATACTGCCATAGAATGTTGCTGAAAGGCATCGGGACATGAAAGGTTTGTCCTACCACTTCTGATCAATTTCTCTCCAACTATCCCCTGTAGAAATATTTCAGAAGAATCTCCTCATCCTATTTACTCTCTGAGCTCTTCAGGGTCTAGCCAAAAGAAGACTGCACTTTGATTAGCTTCACTGGGACAAATAAATCTCTCTGAGTTTGAAGAGTACCACACACTCAATAATGCATGATTCTTTCTTAACTATTATCTCTTTGCACAGTGCAAAGGCTTTTATGTTTGTGTGGATCCAACATCCGGCCATTGAACACTATATCTCTTCATAAATTTATCCCTTCATTAGTCCTGCTGCCTAGCCTGCACTGAGCCAAGAAGCCAGCATGGCATTTATAGCCTGACAAGCTGAGGGTCAATGAAGGCAATGGTCCAGCTTGTCCAAATAGAGAGATAAGAACTCTAGTGAAAACAGATACTATTTTCTCCTCTTGTGTATATCCACTCTTTTGTCCAGCATTCATTGAACTGAGAATGTGCCATTGTGCCACAGACATCAAAGATCAGGCAACAAAGAAGAAAAGTAATGCCATTTGTGTGTGTGTGTGTGTGTGTGTGTGTGTGTGAATAGGTATCACAATGCTAGAAACTTAGTTGATGCAATTGCAAAAGTTTAGGCAGAAATAGTAGCATAAAAATGAATAAATATAGACCACAGAAATCATTTAGGTAGAACTGGAGGCTGAGGCACAATGCAAGGGTACCAGCTTCTGATCTCCAGTGCTCTGAGTTTTTTGAAATAAACAAAGTCCTTGAAGGAAAACCAACTTTTGGTAATAATGGATGATGTGACACTGGTATTGCCATGTGTCTTACCTCAGGTCACCCAGAGAAGCACTCTGAGATAAGGATTTAAATACACACTATTAAAGAGTTACTTCCAAGAGAAGACAATACAGCAATTAGGACCAGGAGAAGAATGTGGAATGTCCTATGAGGGGCCAATAGACTAAGCTGAAGTCTATTTTGTTCTTTTTTTTTTCTTTCAAGGCTGGTTATATTAAGGAAACCTCGTTCCATGATTTGCTGTAAAACAGAAGAGTAGGCTTTCAAATATGCTCCCTCTAATCATGGGTCATTTTCTACCTCTGGCTATCTAAAGTTTGTAGACATAAATTTTTTCAACTTATTTTTAATAAAGGTTCAACCTCTCCTCTAGTCCAACACCCAGCAGAGGTAGTGAAAGAGAAAAGATATTAGGATATGGAGGAAGTAGACCTGTTCAGCAACAGTTCTTTGGGTGAAAGCTTGATCTTCTTTGGCAGCAGTTCAGTGCCATAGCAAACACCAAATACCACTCAGCAGCTGCAGACCAGTCCTCTAGGCAGATAAATGCCAGGCACGAACCAGCAGCTACAGTCCAGTCCTTTCAGCAAGCAGACACAGATAGCTGTAGTTCAATCTTGAGACCACCAGGCTAGCCCACATGTGGAAGGTGAAGCCGCAGAAGTGGTAAGCTGTATCAGGAACCTCACAAGCAGTTCTTGGGTGAGTTTCTCTTCATGGCAGCTTTACCATAAGTTGAGTTCATCAATGCTGTGTAAAGAAAACCAATACATGGTTGTCATTATCGAAAAAATAGCAAGGAGATGCAAACCAAACCAAACCAATGCCCAGTGCTCATCTCCCACTGTCTGTGGGGTCATGTTTATACTCCTTCATCACAGGTCCTTCCAGTGTTTGCTATATCAAAACATTCATTTACCTGTATCTGCTTTAGGAAAACAGTCTTTCACGTATTTGCTTTAATAAGACATCTTTTCACGCGTGTGTCCCAGCAAAACATCATTTGACATAACTAACTTTCCAAAGAACTAGAAGTTTCCATTTCCAAGGTTTCTGAGAGCCAGTGGTCTAAGTACATTTCTGAGCTCAGCTGGGGCATTGTAGCATAGAAGTTAAACCTCATATGCTGGGTGGGGCCCATAGCATTTGTCATTAGGTGTGAGTAGGTCTGGATGGAATTTTAACAATAGTAGAAGGAACTGGCCAGAAAAGTTACTAAGAGAGCACCCTCAGAAATACAAGAAAGAAAGGGTCTTGTCTGGAGCTTTCAGAAGGTCAGTGTGGTCCAAGTTGGGGCTAATTTGGAAGAAGGACGTGAGCAAGATCTGGGAGAATCAGGCAATATGACAAGAAGATTAGACTTTGCTGTAGTGTGTGATGGATACAGGTACTATCTGCAATTGTCTACAATTGTGGTGATTTGAATGAGAATGGCCCTCAAAGGCTCATCAGTCTTAAGGCTTGGTCACTATGGAATGTCACTATATCAGTATTTGAACGGATTAGAAGGTATGTCCTTGTAAGAGGAAGTATGTCTCTGGAGTTGAGCTTTGTGGTTTCTAAAAGCATATACCAATCTAGAGTCTCTCTCTCTCTCTCTCTCTCTCTCTCTCTCTTTCTCTCTCTCTCTCTCTCTCTCTCTCTCTCTCTCTCTTATGCTTTCTGCTGTAATGATAATGAACTTAAACTTTGAAACTGTAGGCAAGTCCCAATGTTAAAAGTTAAATGTTTTCCATTATAAGAGTTGCTGTCATCATGGTACAGCTTTAAAACAATAGAACACTGACTAAGATATCCAGAGATCCCTTTGGTAAAAGCTTTGTCCCTAGGGTGGTGCCACTAGGACATGTTGTAGACCATTACGAAGTAAAGGGAAATCCTTAAGACAGAGGAGGGTAACCCCCAGAAATGTGAGCTAATAAACAAAACCTTTTCTCTTTATAAGACAATTGTTTCATGTTTATTATTACAATAACATGGATTTGACTAATACAAGTCTTTAATATGATTATTATGCTTTGGGGAAGTCTGAAAGACTTGTGGTTTTCTTTTTAATTCATTTTGGCTGCTAAAAAGAAAAATATTTTTCTACAGTGCAAAGTTGAGAAATATCATGTGGAAATATGGCTCAGGTAGTAAAGTGTTTGCCATGTTAACAGTACCACCTGAGTATGATCCCCAACACCCATGTCAGAACCTCATCTGGTAGCTCATCACTATACCCAGCACAGGAGAGATAGAGATGGCTTAGTCACTGCACTATGCTGGTCATTCACTCTCTATGAACACATAAGCTCCAGGTTCAGGGAGAGATGATAGCCCCAGTCCTCCAAACATGCAAACACATAGACTTCCCCGCTTTCATGTTCCCTCACTAAATAAATAAAAAATGCATGGATGTTCTCTGGATTTAATTAAAAATAAGTATTTAAAATGTTTGACAATTCAGGGACCTTAAGCATTTATTTATATGATGTCCATCTATCATATCTATCACCTTTCTAACTCTATCAACATGACTATTACCTATCCTTGGTCTACTGATTTTTGTGCACATACACATTCATACAAATCCATAGATTATTTTATTCTGTTTATTATTCATGAAATCCTACCTAATTTATGTGCTACACTAGATTGACATCCCATATTAGAGGAGATAAATAGGGTAATTGTGTTTTCATATGGGTATTGTTCTCATGAGAATATGGATGCTCTTGGATTAATTGTAGATTTTATTTGACTGTCAAATATGAGAACATGCTGACAAGGATCCCTGTCCTTCCTAGATACTCTGCTACCTATTATATAAGTAAAGTCAGGAAATGTCTCCATGACAATTGTTAAAATATGGCATACTGGTTAATCACTCTTGCTTTATGACATATATACATCCATTAAAATGACCTATTACATCAAATGTCTGCAGATGAGGAGTGTTTATACCTTGAGTTAGGACCTAATCATATGCAAAACCATATTCAAACATTGCTAAGCCTTACAACTTTTCCCACACTTTGTCTTCTGTTACGTTTCCCATGTTTTCTCAACAGATTTATGTCTTACAATTAATGTTTATTATCCCCATTTAAAACTCATCTGTGTAATGTACAAAATCAAAAACACTTGAACTTATTTACTTTTAAAAATAAAACTATTAATATAAAGCTGGTTTTCTTAAAGTAGCGAAATGAAAACATACCACTTCTTCTCCCATAATTTTCAGTAGGATGGGTAAGAACTACAGTTTAAGATGGCTGTCTTTATACTAGTCCTATTGAAGACCAAAGAAAGTGTATGAAGAGCTGTTCAGAAGCAACCATCCTTTATTCCATCTTGTGCTTCTTTAGTTGCACTGATATTGCTTATATTTGAAGACAGAAAAAAAAGCAAAGAAAAATTAAAATCTGACCAATGGCTGCCACATTTGAACAACTGAGCCTTTTAGATTGTTTTTTCTTCATGTAATCAAAAATAGACAGATTCCCCAGGTATGAGAACTGCAGAGCACATAGCACACGTGGAGAACTCAATTCTATATTGCAGTTATAGCAACCATTCTGGTCTTTTTCCACTCTTTTTGTCTGCCAATATTTTAAACTTGTTTTAAAATCCTAGATTTAAATTTCTATTTTTATTTCCCTAATTAACTCTTTCTTTTTATATTTTACATTAAAAAAAAAAAAACCTCTCGATTTGTCCAGAAAATGTTTAATTGAAACTTTTGAGAAAGCATACTTGTTACTGAAAAAATTAATCAGCAAAATCAGTGAACTAATTTTAATGATGATTACTATTTTAATGGGTGAATATTTTTAGCTCCATCTGGAATGCGAAAACGCTCCCTGACTTGGTGAGATTTAAAGTGAGCACAAACTGCGTTGTGCCACATCTAACAAGCACAGCACATTATCTTAATTCCAGTTACAAATATATTTATAGAAGAGACTAAATGCTTCAGTGTAGGTAATGAATAAATGATGCAGGAGAGAAAATTCTGGTAAGTGGGTAATGAGAGGATCCCTGAATGGCTGCAGCCCGTGAACTGTCCTGCCGAGAATTGCAGGGATTCTACTCCATCCCATTTTTCTTATTTTATGAGGAAAAAAATATATCTATCCATTTAGGTTAAAGCTGTAAACTACCATATTATACCTGGTGGGGTATGTTTATGACGCTCATTAATCAGCCATGAGTGCTGTTGTGTCCACTCTTTAGTCAGAGCAGAGAATGGAATTTTCCATAGAACATCATGTTATGAATGGCTGTGAGTCATGCCTCGTTCCCATAAATAAGGTCTCTATGAAATGTGCATTGTAGGAGACTCTGCATGGAATATCCTTGCTGATAATTTTTGACCTCAGTATCTGTTATGTGAACTACATTTTCTGTCATTTGTTTTCACAGTTGAAGCATTAGATGAAACCATAATATTTATGGCTACACATTTGTTCACTGTCAGTATAATGTATTGTAAGACAGCATCCTGCTATATTGGTGAGGGACAGGAAGAAACCAAGAAGGGAGAGGGTGAAGTTTTATGCAAACTGCCTGCTATAAAGGCGAATATGAAACCCACTTGTTTCTTCTAAAATAGCTTCATGAAAAAAATTGTTTTTAAGCATTTTCAAAGGAAACTGCTAATATGGAGTTCAGCTTCATGGAATCAGAGACAAAGACAGTAAAAATAAATAATAATCAATACATTGGGTTGCCATGCTTTGTCTGTACATGAGAGTTAATACACTACTGACAAGTGCTTGTTGGTGTCCACCATGGCCAAGGACAATGACCTCCAAGATGAAAGCAATACTTGGCTTCATACTTCTTTCTCTGTCCAGAACACTAGGGATAAATGAGCAATCGGGCCTTTTTGACTTCAGTGGCAACCAACTGAAACAAAATATTTCATCTTTGGCAACAAGCATCCATCACCCAACAAAGAGACATATCCACTATTGACCAAAGAACCCTGGGCCAGGAAATCGTCACTGGAACAGACCCCAACGTTCTCTCGTGTAGTGGAAAAAAATAGAATAAATTGAATCAAAGAGTGAGTTTGCTTTTTCTGAGGGACATTTTTGTTAGCAGTGTCTCCTACTGAAAATATTTCTTTACCCTTCTATAATCAATCCAATAGCCGCCAGATTAGATAAATGCTGAATTCCACTCTCAGGGATACATTTTTAGGTCTTTCAAAGCATCTCATTATCTGCAGAAGACGTCATACGGTTGCTGTTTTGAAAGAGTTTCTGTGATCGCAGCCACCTTACTATCTCTGGGTGTAATTTAAACCACATACCAACCTTCTGAAAGATAATTTTTTAAATATAATATATACCACAGAGGGAAACTTTATTCTTTGTTCTTTATATACGCATAACTACTAGCAATGAGTAGAATCATGGCTTAAAGTCAGAGGGTAGATTTTAACACTCCTAAAAGAGCATAGAAAAAAAAAAAAGGAATGCAGTGACTTTTCACCTTCTTGACTATTGTATAATGGCATATTGTTTTCTCAATATAACAGGAAGAAATTAATATAAGATACAAGGGTTCTGAGACCACACTCAGGGCACCGCTGCATTGGATTTTTCTTGGGGTGCTTTTCTACACAAGATGTGTGAAGCACAAAAGACCATAAGTACTTATAAATGAGACATTCTCTTACCTTGCAAAGCCTATTGTGACAAGGGCAGATAAGTCCTGTCACCCTGGAGTTTGATAACAAACCACAGTTGTTTTGCTTAATTCCCATCCTTAAGGTTCTTGTTTACTCGGAAGACTTTTTTACTTCAGGAGTTTATAATTTGCCCAGACTCACTTATGATTCTAAAGATCACCCCCAAGGACGTTGGCTCTGATCTCTCATATTGCTCATATAATCATCTCATCAGAATTGAGTCTGTCTCCATTCCAATTTCCCATTTGATTCACAGCACATAATCACATGGGAGCTCTCATTATTCAAATTTCTAGGCCTTTACCAGCATCATTGTGTGTGTGTGTGTGTGTGTGTGTGTGTGTGTGTACGTTTGAGTGTAAATAGCTCTGTTTACCTGTCTGCCTGTCTGCCTGTCTGTCTACCTGTTTCTCTCTCTCTCTCTCTCTCTCTCTATCTCTCTCTCTCTCTCTCTCTCCTGTCTGTCTCTCTGTCACTTGTATTTGGGTGTACATACATATGTACATGTTCCCATGTGTGCATATGAATTTGCATAGCATACATATATGTGTATATGCATTTAGGGCAAAGATTTACATAAAGATATTTCCCTTAATCATTTTCCACCTTATTTTCTAAGACAGTGTATCTTTTTGTTTTAATATTATGGGTTAATTTTATTTTATGTTTATCAATATTTTGCATGCATGTATTTTGTACATGTACCACATGTGTGCCTGTTGCTCAAGGAGGTCAGAGAGGGTGTCAGGTTTCTTGGAACATGAGTCTAGGTAGAGATGGAGTTACAGGCAGTTGTGTGCCACCCTGAGTAGGGTAGTGGCGGATGAGCTGAGACCCTCTGAAGGGGCTGTACACCATCTTAACAACTGACCCAAGTCTCCAGTCCCGAATAGAGATTGTTTTGCAACCTAAATAAAAATGGAAACTCAGGCAGGCTGGGACTTTTGTGGTACAGATTCAGACAAATAATAATCTGATTACTTTTCTATTCTTGCAATACTGCATCATGACCATAAGCAATTTGGAGAGAAACAGGTTTGTTTTATCTTACAGCTTGTAGTCCATTATCGAGGGAAGTCAGAGTAGAAATTCAAATCAGGAACCGAGAAGCAAATGAAGTGGAAGCCATGGAGCTTAAGAGTACGCTCCTTTGGCTTGCTCAGCCTGCCTTTGTATAGCATCCAGGATCAGCTAGGTAGCACCAACCCTTGCTCAATGAGCTTACTCACATCAATAACCATTCAAGAAAATGTACCTCAGGCTTGCCTACAGGCAAATCTGGTGGCAGTATTTTGTCAATTGAAGTTCTATTCCCAAATGACTATAGCCTGTATCAAGTTGACATAGAAATTAGCCAACACAAGTTACATTTGCATAACTTGTTAAGCAATTTGCCACAAAACATTGAAGAAATTGGTGCTTCCAAAAATATGGAAAGTGAGTCAATCATGCAAAATTAGCTAATGAATGATGATAAAAAGAAACTTTCTTTGGTCCATGGCCACCAAGTCAGCCTAGGGCGCCTATCTAGCACTGATAGATCCTCTTCCTTTTGGAGATCAGGGACTTCACTGAGGCATTGCAAAGTAAAAGACAGGCAGACACTCTCCCAGCATCTGCCAGTCTTTTAGAATATCTAACTCTTCCATCAATATCCTGTGGTTTTTGCATAGCTTCCTTAATTTGCTTTTGAATATGGAGAACAACCTGGTTTCTTCTTTCTTTATTCTTAATCACTGTAAAAGTCCCTGCCCTCCAAGGCACCAATAGAACATGATTTTTAAAAAATCTGGAGTTTAATCTCACTATTTTTACATATACACACTCACTATGATGTTAAGTTTCAACCTGGCGACAAACGGCTAAGATACTTATTTAACATATTGATATGGGCCTAGCTTTCAAGTTCTCCTGCCATCCCTTCGTTCCTATGTATTACAGGATCCTTGTGGATGGCACATCTTGACCCCTAGTTTGAGTTATCCAGCCCAGAGGGCTGGGCTGCTCTTCCCTACATAATCCATAATTTTGGTTGCCTACTCTTTTTGTACCTCTGGGCTGCTGGCTGCTGCATCCCTTTTTCCTGTTCACCCCCTCCCTTCCCCATCCTACTCCACTTACATGGTTCATGTCCACTGTGGCTATGATCTCCTATTATCTATAAAAAACCTTCTCCTACACCATAGCTAGGAATGGTTATGTTCCTTTCCTTTTCATTTCCTTTTGTCATTCATGTATTCACTGCCTCTTGTGACAATAGCAGTGGTCCTGAGGCTGAAACCATGTGACACTTGGCAACAGTTTTACCAAATTTGGCTTTTGGCCACAGGTTTACAGAATCATCCACATATTTACATACCTTTACTGATGTCACTGATAGTAAGTGGATGAAAGTCAAACAATCCTTTAGGAACAAAAAAGAGGTTCCTGTTTCACCACATGGAAATAGCTCCCTGACAGCCAGAGACAGTATCTTGGCCTTATAATGAGAAAGAAAGAAGTCTCTCTTTTTTTTTTTCTTCATTTTTTTTTGAGACAGGGTTTCTCTGTGTAGCCCTGGCTGTCCTGGAACTCACTCTGTAGACCAGGCTAGCCTCGAACTCTCAAACTCAGAAATCCACCTGCCTCTGCTTCCCAAGTGCTGGGATTAAAGGCGTGCACCACCACTGCCCAGCAAGAAAGAAGTCTTAACTGAATTATCCCAACTGAAATGTTGGTGCCAATTTGTTCTAACTTCTAGCATAATCCATAAACTAACCAGGAGTTGACTTGTCAAACAAGTATTCCTCCTTTCAGAAGGAAATGCCCAGTGTTCTAGTTTGCTTTCTGTTACTATGATAAGTACATTCTCCAAACACAGCCTGAGGGGGAAGGGTTTACCTGGCTTACAGCTTACTGCCTATCTTGGAAGGAAGCTAAGGAAGGAAATCAAGGCAGGAGGTGAAAAAGAAAACAAGGGAAAAGGGCATTGCTTCTTGCCTTGATTCCCTGGA
Organism: Grammomys surdaster; assembly: GCF_004785775.1. Classification (NCBI taxonomy): domain Eukaryota; kingdom Metazoa; phylum Chordata; class Mammalia; order Rodentia; family Muridae; genus Grammomys; species Grammomys surdaster. The sequence goes on along the minus strand of NW_021604639.1, from coordinate 10,016,710 downwards.
TTGTTCGGCTATGTTTCTTCTATCTCCTAGGCCCAATTACCTAAGTGTGATAATGGTCACAGAAGCCTAATCCCTCCTACCATTAATTAGTGATCAATAAAATGCCCCACAAACATGCCACAGGTCAATCTAATAGAGGTAGTTTCTCATCTAAATACACTTTTCCTTGATATGCTTAGATTTACGTCAAGTTACCAGAAACTAACCTGCACTCCTTACTTAGAGGAATAATAATTTGTATGACAGAAATGTACATGGCCTATGGGAAGTACACTGGACCTATCAATGCTTTAAGCCCTGCAAAAGAGGAGACAGGTTAAAGTAGTTTGCAGAAATGCAGTGTCATCCACTTCTGAGCAGGAGTGACAAATAATAATCACTTAGGAGGGAATGCACACAGCATGATAGGTTTTTTTTTTTTCAGAAATTATCACCATGCATGCTACCCAAACTAAAAGACATGTACCATGAGGCTGACCTCTATGCTCTTGAAAATCCACAGCAAGTACACTGTCAATGAGAGCAAAGCCAAGAATGAAGGAGAATATGTGCAGGTGGATCAGAGTAATTGCATGTTATAGGTAGCCTATATGTTTAAGATATAGATATAAATATACAGTGTGATTTATGTTTCAATTTATAGAGATTAGCATTTGCCTGTGTTTGTCACAGTATGAGATATGGAGTAGGGTATGAGGAATTAGTGGAGTATGATTTCAATATTCCATTAAAACTTGCGATTTTCCTTTTTCTCTGTTACCTAAAGAAAACCATCTTAGTTTTATTTTTTAATGGATATTTTGTTTATTTACAATACAGATGTCATCCTCTTTCCCCATTTCCCCTCCCTAGAATCCCCTATGACATCCCCCCTCCTCCTTTATACTTTTATACCATTTTGATTACATGCATGTGTTAAGGTCAGTTCTAGGTTGAGGGTCTAGCAATACAATCAATGCAAATAGTCAAGGGACAAGCAATATAATAAACACAAATAGTCAAAGAAAAAGCAAGGCATTAAACCCAATTATGTGAACACTCCTGTGATCACTGTTTCTAAGGGCTTATCAGGGTGACCAAAGTATCTTACCTTACTTCCCCGTCCTAGCCCAAGGTCATTTTCATGTCTGAAGCCTACTTCCTTGTTCTAGCCTAAAATTTAGATTCCTGTCTGAAATTACTTCTTTGTTGTAGCCTAATATTCAGTTTCCTGATTGAGATTACTTCTTTGTTCTAGCCTAAGATTTAGACTCCTACCTGAAATTACTTCTTTTTAGATTCCTACCTGAAATTACTTCTTTGTTCTAGCCTGATGTCTGATTCCTGCCTGAAGCCTACTTCCTTGTCCTTGGCAAATGTCATATTCCTGCCAAGCAGCCCATTTCCTTGTCCTTGGCCCATGTCAGATTCTTGCCAAGCAGCCCCAAAGGCTGTCCACCTCTCCCACTTTTTTATTTCATTAACAAGACTGAACCTGTCTTAGGTCATTCTGACAAGAATGTCTTCCTTACCCACCATGGAATATGCATTATCCAAAGCAATGCACCTCTGTCTTAGGTTTGTAAGACTCTGCGCAGAATCTTACCTGTCCTTGGCTTGCCAGCTTGTTAATTTAATAACTCTGTCTGGGGGTCCATTTTCAGGTTCAAACCATGTACTTGGCTGCCAACATGTTGATATTTTTGAAGAAAAGCTTTAACACAATGGGCAGGAATAAAAGTATTCCCAGGAGGAAGAGGGCTAGCCTGATCAAGCTATATATGCCAGTTTTGAAGCTTGACCAAAATAGAAATACTGACCTCAGGCCATGGGTAATTTTATCTGAAGTATCTACTGTATGAACACTCAGCAGAGCAGCATTTTTGAAATTCATAAACTCTCTACATATTGTTAAAACATCCCGAGAGTTATTAGAATTATGCCAAATACACTGTACATGTCATTAAACTTCTTCCTAATTATAATGACTACCAGTGTAAATTGTAAAACTAACATGAATCCAATGGTATTTGGCATGACACTCAAGATGGCTCCTTACCCTTAAATTCCGAACCTACTTCCAGTAATTTGAATAGGATAAAGAGCATCGGTTTTCTAACATTTAATCTCTTTGCTTTTAAGCACAATTTGAGGGTAAGAAAAATCTTGGTATGAAGTGCGTTTTAAGAGATGTTTTACTTTATTAAAAGAACTAAGACCAAAAGAAAGAATAACAGGGTGGTGTTCCAATGATCATCTTCCAAGGGTGAGGAGAAGCTGGCGATGACATTCCTCATGAGTTCTGGTCAGTCCCTATTGTGTATTCAAGCTAAGGCCTCCAGATATGCAGAATAACACATTGATTACAATTTCTGTGTGATATCACAAAAGCAGCTAGCCAATGGTTTCACAAAAATTAACAACCTTTAATTTTCTACAACTTCAGAAAAGGAAACATGTGGCTTACAGCTATACCTCTCAACTGTACCCCTGGAGTAAGCCACAGCAGACCCCATCCTAGATCTAATCACAAGCAAATATTTCCACTCTGTGGTCACTACAGCTTCCCCTCTAGAGGGGAGGGAAGATGGGACATATAAACATAAGTAGCAGCCAAAGAGATACTCATCTAAGATCAACTTCCCTTGGTACTGAATTCCCAAACATGTGTAAATGTTGGCTATACACAAATACAGTAACTGCCCAAGTAATGATCAAACCAAGTAATTAACACTTATAGGCCACGTAAGACTCACCTTTGAACCGGATAATATGGATGTATTCTTGTTTCCTAGGTGGAAGAAATCATGGGGACATGGCTCTAAATCCTGTGGGAGGCAGGTTGTAAGATAGGCTTGGTCTTTAGTAACAATACAGATAAATGATCAGTATGGATGCCAGGGCACTTTATTTGCCATCCTATTGTTGTATTTGGGCTCAGTAACTACTTTACAGGACATGTTTTATACACTTTAGGACATTTAATGGCCTTTTCTACCTGGTTGTTAGTAGGAAACACTTAGTCAGAATAAACAAACTTGTCCAAACAATGCTACGTGTAACCCCTGCTAGAGGTTTCAGGAGTTAAGAACAAACCACAACACAACAAAGCAAACAAAAAGATCTTGTTTGATAATTATTACTACAAAAGCTGCCCCTTTGCCAAAGGGGATTATTTCTAATGCACATATTTTATGCTTTCTTTTCATTTTTTAGTTAGTGCCTATCAGGCATATCCAAGGAAATAATGCAATGAATCTTTAATTCTATGGAATTCCCCCACTTTTTTGCAAAGTGTGTGATGATCAGAAACCATATATCAAACATGGAGCACTCACGGGTGTTTTACAGTCTGTCCACCCAAGTAGTCTTCTAGCTTCCTAAGTTCAAATGAAGAACTGGTCCAAATGTACGTTGAATCTAGGGAGGAAAATTGCCTCAGAATAGTTCAAATAAAAAATACAGACTGCATGATTCACTTGGAAGAGCATTTCAGAAAGTGAGCCCTATTTTATAAATTCACATTTTTTATTTTTGTCCAGAATTCTGATGGTTCCACTGAAGATAAATGATTTCTTCTCAGAGGGGAAATAAGAAGCAGTTTAATCTTGGCCTTCAATTGCCTGAAACTATTCCACCTCTGTGAACTCATTTCATATTTTAAGCTACTAAAAAAGGACTAAAGAACTTAGCAAATTCTCATGTGACCACATAGTGCTAATAGAACAACTTATCTCTTAGAAATTTTCCACAATTCTGAAAAGACATTCACGATCATCAGCCAGAAAATTGATGGTTCCAATTTTGATTTTGCTGAAAAGCATGCATATATATTTATTTCATATTTTAAAAATACTATTGTTTAAAATCTTTTCTTTCCCTAGACATTATCCTATGCAATGAGAATAATTCTCTGAACACGAAGAATTATTGAGTTCAATAGAGTGTGGTAGAATTGTACCAAATTAGCTGTGATTGAAACATACTACAAGTCCAGGATGAAAAATATCCATGGTTCTATATGAAGGAAGCCTGCCCAAGTACAAGTCAAGACTACCAATGCAAGCATCTCTCAACCAGAGTAGGAGATGTTAGTAAACTAAAGTTGGGGGAGTATATCCTACGCAGAGCCTCTGGAGGTATAATTATGGGGACATTGCTATTTCCTGTTTTCATGTAGCCTGGTTTATGTAGCCCATAATTTAGATTCCTGAGTGGATGACCATTGGATTACCCTCATAATTTCAGCCCCATCCTAGGAGAATTTCAGAAGGGTGAAGTCTTCCTGGAGCGTAGAGATGAGCTCATCTCTCCAGACTCAGGCATTGCAGAAAAGGAAGAATTTGGATAATTTGCGTACAAATCTTGTGGATGTTAATGGTGAAGATAATATGCAAATAGTGAGAAAGTTTGTAAAGTAGTTTACTCAAAATCCCTTAAGATTCAGCCATTCTACGTTTGAATACTATCTCAAAGAAACTAAAGCAGACTGTTTTAGAATGTGTGTCCATCTTTAGTGTATATTGTTTCTATTAATTCAAGAAAAACCCATCTGTGTACTATTTTATACAACATACTCAGATAACTCATTATTTTCTAGTTTTTAATTTAAGATTTAGCTGGTGTTTTGTTGGTTATGGTACTTGTTGGTGTTTTGGTTTTGTTTGATTGATTGTTTGTTTTGTGTCAAGTTCTCACTCTGGAGTACAGGCTAGACTCATTATTATAACAGATGATGAGTCTATTGTGTCATGGTAATAACCCTTTGTCAGTCTCCCAAGTGCTGAAATTATAGGCCAGAGTCACAAAAGAATGGTTGATTTTGATGTTGTTTTTTGTTTATTTTTTGTAACAACTAAGCCAATGTATATGAAATAGTCTATCATTTTGGCTTTTAATAAACTTGAGAGTTAGACAACAATTATACTATAGTATAGGGATGTTTGCACATTTTAAAATACTACAGTATAGGGACTTTTGCATGTTTTAAAATATGTTGCTATTTTGGTAAGAGTCACATATATACCACAAGATATATGTGGATATCAGAACACAACTTCTCTATGGTAAGTACGGATCCCAGGGATCAAACTTAAATCATTGAACACATTGAAATATATCACTTCTCCACAATGAAGATATTGTAGATCTATTATTAATATAATGAATGTGAGAACAATAGATAATAGCTGCCTTGATGAAAGAAAACATAACCATTGAAATAATCTACCACATAATCTACCTAAAGAGACTGTAGTTGTATAGTAAGATAGGAATTTCACAATCTCAAAAGAGTGGTTGGGCTAATGGTCTAGATGATCAGAGATTTAGATGACAGTTGAATTGTGTTGCATGACTAGGAACAGAATGTAGAATAAGGAAGGTGACTTAAACTGATGTGACTTCAAAACAGAAGAAGTTCAAGTTCCTGCAAAAGGCTGAAAAAAAAAAAACCTGAGAAAGCCAAGCCATAACACAGTCCTATAACTAGAGAAATCAGTTAACATTGGGTGAGACTTGACTAGTAGTTATTAGTTCTCTTAAATGGGTAAGTAAGATGAAAATGGGCAATGCAATAGTAATTGCTGACAGGGGAATTACAGATGAGCTTAGATTGGGTTTGACTTGTAAAGTTAAGAGAATGGAAAACCATGGAAAAGTGAAATGAAGAATGGGAAGACAGTGAGAAAACAGAAGCAAAATTGTATGCCAAGTAAGTCTTAACTGAGTATATGATTTTTGTGCTTTGGGATAGATGAGTGGACAAGTAAGTTTCTAGTTTGTTTTCTGTTGCTGTGATAAAACACTATTACTAAAAACAACTTAGGGAAGACAATGATTTTTTTGGCTTGTACTTCCAGGTCATGGGTCATCAGAAGTCAAGGCAGAATCTTGAAACAGAAATCATGGAAGAGGGCTTCTTGCTAGCTGGTTTTTAAGAGCCATACCTCTTTACCTTTCTTAAGCAGCCTACAACCACCTTCTATGGAATGGTGCTGCCCACAGTGGATTGTGGTCCCCTGTATCAGTTTACAATTCATTCCTCACAGACATGCCCACAGTCCAATTTGATGTGGGCAATCCCCTAACTGAGATTACCTACCTAGGTGACTGTAGACTGCATCAGATTGACAGTTACATTTAACTAGATTGGAGGTGGGAGTTATATGTTAGTTTCACAAATGATGTAGTTGAGGTATATTTTCCTACATATTATAGATAACACATGTTTTCATGAATATGTTCAACAATTACACCCCCTAGGAAAGAATGAGAACAGAAACTATCTGAGGAAGGAAGAAGAGAAGATATGACAGAGAAACTGGACAGAGAAAGTAGAAAACTAAAAACGCAGCTATTTGAACTGAGATGAAGCTGGAACGAGGAAATTGATGACAGCTTTTCTAATTGTCTTTGACTTAGGATGAATTGGAATACAAAGTTAAAAGGAAAATGACTCTCATTTGTCTCTTCATCAGAAGACTAGCAGAGTGGCTGCTCGACTTTCTCATAGGTAATATCATAACAATAAATGTGAAGTGAGCCAGGGTAATTTTGGTAAAGTGAGAACCTTGGTGCAATCTTTCCTGAGCTACCCTTGAGTCTTCTGTATTGTGATGGGAATACTCTTTGCCTAGTGGGGTTAAAAAACAAAACAAAATAGAACAGAACAGAACAAGACAAAACCAAGAAACAAAACAAAATCAAGAAGCAAACAAAAATGACAACAACAGCCACAAACCAGAATATGGAGCTTGCAAAACCATTCAGGTCTATGGAGTAGAATTGTCAAACTCAGTATTGAATAGAATCTGACCTACAGTGGAACACTGGCAAGCTTTCCAAAAAGTGACTAGTAGAGATCAGGTAAACCATCAAGCCAAACATTCACCAGATTAAAAACAGGCAAACAAACAAACAAAAAAGAATTAAAGATCACTAAGAAATCCAACAAGAAAAACAAATTTGAATAAACATGCAAAGGGCCATGACCAGTTGGAGGAATTGTGGGGCTCTGATGATGTCCTTCTACATTGCTAAAAATTCCAGAAAAGATAAAAAGGCTGATTTGATGAATAACACAAAGTTCCCTAAAAAATCTTAACATTTATAGTACCTGATCTAAATGTAATATTAAGAGTGTATTGATGGTATTCCCATTATTGTTAAAACCAAAGCAAAATAAAAGCATCTTCAAGGAGAAAAGGTTTATTGAAGTTCACAAATTTTCTAAGTTTTGTTCCATGATTTCATAGAGCCTTTAGGCGTGAGGATCAGCAGTAAATTACCATGTGAGTATATTGTAAGCAAACTGCTGAACACCATAAATTGATCAATTATGTACTCTGTATTCAAATATTCAAGGTATAGAATCTGTTCATTAATTTAAGAATGACCCAAATTACTCCACGAGGCTAGAGCTACCGTGATACATCTCCCAAAGACTCTGTTTCAGAACACTCTTCACTGAAGACCAAGCCTTCAACATATGAGCACTTGGGAAACAATTACAAACCAAACCATAACATTTCATTGTCTATATTCTCTCAACATGCCCCATCTCTTATAACTTCCATCATTTCCCTGTAGTACCAACAGTTGGGAATGCTTAAGTTTGGAGAAAACTATTAATGTCCAAACCATCAAAGGGAAAGAGTCTAGATCATTCTTAAATTAATGAACAGATTCTATACCTTGAATATTTGAATACAGCATACTTAACTAAACTTGCATAAGTTAGGGGAGATAGACATAAACACATGTAATTAATGTAAATAACCAAAAAAATGGAAGTTTACAGACATAAGGAGAGACATTTCCAACTAGATTATAAAGAAGATGATGAATGCTAGATAGCATAAAAGTTTTGAGGAACCACTCTCTATTTTAAAGTATCAATTTCTTTTATTATTATTATTAACTTTCCATCTTGTCCACTACTCCAACTTCCAGTCACCCATCCCACAATCCATTCCCCCTCTCCCCCTTCCCTTTTCCTCTGAGAAAGGGTGGAGAGCCCGTCTGTGTATCCCACCATTCTGGCCCATCAAGTTTCTGCAGGGCTACATACATCCTCTTTCACAGAGGCCTGACAAGGAGGCCCAGCTAGAAGAAAATATCACACAGACAGGCAACAGCTTTTGGGATAGCCTCCTTTCTAGTTGCTAAGGCTCAACATGAATATCAAGCTGCATTTCTGCTACATATGTGCAGGGAAGCCTAGGTCCAGCCCATGTATGTTCCTTGTTGGTTCAGTCTCTGAGAGCCCTGTTAGTCTTTCTGTGGCTTTCCTATTCCCTTCCAGCCCACAATCCTTCCCCTTACTCTTCCATAAGAGTCCCCAAGTTCCATCCATAGTTTGGCTGTGGGTATTTGCCACTGTATGAGTCAGCTGCTGGGTGGATACTCTCAGAAAACAACCATGCTAGTCTCCTGTATGCAAGCATAACAGAGTATCATTAATAGTGTCAATGATTAGTGCTTGACCATGGGATGTGTCTCAAGTTGGGACAATTATTGGTTGTCCATTCCATCTGGTTGTCTCTGGTCCATCTCCTGTCCCTACATTTCTTGTAGACAGGATAGATTTTGGGTCAAAAATTTTGTGGATGGATTGGTGTCCTTATTGCTTCACTGGGATTCCTGCCTAGCTACAGAGGGTGTCCTATTCAGGTGCAATATCTCCAATGCTGTGAGTCATAGCTAAGGTCATTCACATTGATTCTTGTGCACCCCTGGTCACTGTCTTCTCCTGGAGATGCCCCTTAGCTCCTCACTACCACAAGCTGCAGATTTCCATTCATTTCCATGGCCATCTAGCTAATTTTCCTGTTCTTCCCCACATCAGATCCTGAACCTCCTCCATTCTCCTCCCCCATCCACTTTCTCACCCAATTCTCTCCCTCCACCTACCTCTTAGGACTATTTTACTACCCCTTCTAAGTGAGCTCCAAGCATCCTCACTTTCGTGTTTAGCTTATTTGTGTCTGTGGAGTATAGTGTGTGTATTCTGTGTTGATGGTCATCTAGGCTGTTTCCAGTTTCTGGCTATTATGACTAAAGCTCCTATGAATATAGTTGAGCAATTATCCCTGTTGCACAGTAGGGCTTCCTTTGGGAATATGGTTATGAGTAGTATAGCTGGTTCTTGAGGTAGAATTATTCCCAATTTTCTAAGAAACCACCAAAAAATATTTCCAAAGTGGTTGAACAAGTTTGCACTCCCAACAGCAATGGAGCAGTGTTCCCCTTGCTCCACATCCTCAACAGCATGTGCTATATTACTTGAGTTTTTGATCTTAGCCATTCTGACAGGTGTAAGATGGAATTTCAGAGTTGTTTTGATTTGCATTTCCCTTATGACTAAGGACTTTGAATATTTCTTTAAGTGCTTCTCAGCCATTTGAGATTCCTCTGTTGAGAATTCTGTTTAGCTATATATCCCATTTTTTAACTGGGTTATTTGTGTTGTTGGTGTCTAACTTCTTGAATTTTTTATAAATTTTGGATATTAGTGCTCTGTCAAATGCAGGATTAGTGAAGAACCTTTCCCAGTGTGTAGGTTTCTATTTTGTCCTATTGATAGAGTGTCCTTTACCTTAGGGATGGTTTTCATTTTCATGAGGTCCCATTTATTGACAGTTGATCTTAGAGCCTGCGCCATTTGTGTTGTGTTCAGAAAGCTGTCTCCTGTACGAAGAATTTAAGGTTTTCCCCTACTTTTTGTTCTATTAGATTTAGTGTACACAGTTTTATGTTTAGGTGTTGTACTTGAAATTTCCTTGTCAAAAATCAAGTGACCATAGGTGTGGGTTCATTTCTGGGTCTTCAATTGTTCCTGTACCAATAACATGCAGTTTTTATTACTATTGCAGTTTAGTACAGATTGAAGTCAGGGTTGGTGATCTCTCTGAAAGTTCTTTATTGTTTAGGATTGTTTTAATGATCCTAGGTTTTTCTATTATTCCGTATGAAATTGAAAATTGCTCTGTTAAGGTCTGTAAGGAATTATATTGGAATTTTGTGGAAATTGCATTAAATCTGTAATTTGCTTTTGGTAAGATAGACATTTTCACTATGTTAATCCTACCAATCCAAAAACATGGGAAAGCTTTCTGTCTTCTGCTATCTTCCTCAAATTCCTTCTCCAGTATCTTGAAGTTCTTGTCATGTAGGGATTTGACTTTCTTAGTTACAGTTACACCAAAATATTTTATATTATTCATAGTTATTATGAAGGGTGTTGCTTCCTTAATTTCTTTCTTGGTCCATTTGTCATTTGTATAACAAAAAGCTACTGATTTTTTTTGAGATTATTTTTATCCAACATCTTTGCTGAAGTTGTTTATCAGTTGCAGAAGTTCGCTGGTAGAATTTCGGGGGTCACTTATGTATACTATCATATCCTACAGAAATAGCAAAACTTTGACTTCTTCCTTTCCAATTTGTCAATTGGTAAGAGTAGGGTGTTGAATCCTACTATAATTGTGTGTGGTCCAATGTGTGATTTAAGTTTAATCAATGTTCTTTTACAAATGTGGATGCCCTTGTATTTGGGGCATAGATGTTCAGAATTAAGATATCATCTTGGTAGATTTTTCTTTTGATGAGTATGAAGTGTCCTTCCCTGATTCTTTTGATTAATTTTGGTTGAAAGTCTATTTTATTAAAAACTAGAATTGCTACACCAGCTTGCATCTTGGGTCTGTTTGCTTGAAAACTTTTATTCTGAAATAATATGCATCTCAGTTGCTGATATAAGTTATCTGTATACAGCAGAATAATGCAACCTGTTTTTGCATCCATTCTATTAGCCTGTGCCTTATTGGAGAATTCATTCCATTGATGTTGAGTGATATTGAGAACCATGGATTGTTACTTCCAGTTATTTTGATGTTGGTGGTGTCACTATGTGTGAGTGTGTGTGCATTTAGGGCAGGGTATGGGTCTCTCTATGTGTGTATGTGTGTGTGCACGCATGTGTGTGTACTTTCTTTGTTTTTGTCAGTATGGAGTTACTTACTTCCTGTGTTCTTCTATGTAGTTGTCGTCCTTGTGTTGGAGTTTTCCTCCTAATATTTTCTGTAGGGCTGCATTTATAGATAGATATTGTTTAAACTTGCATTTGTCTTGAGATGTCTTGTTTACTCCATCTACAGTGGTTGAGAGTTTTGCTGCATATAGAATTCTAGGCTGGCATCTGTGGTTTCTTAGAGGTTAGATGATATCTGTCCAGTCCCTTTTGTTTAGAGCTTTTAGAGTCTCTGTTGAGAATTTGTGTGTAATTCTAATAGGTCTGCCTTTCTTATGTTACCTGGCCATTTCCTCTTGCCACTTTTAATTTTTTTCTTTTTCTGTATATATTGTGTTCTGATTATTACATGGCAGAAGCATTTTCATTTTTGGTACAATCTAATTGGTGTTCAATAAATTTCTTGTATGTTTATAGGCATCTCTTTCTTCAGGTTGGGAAAGTTTTCTTCTAAAATATTGTTGAAATATTTTCTGTGCCTTAAAACTGGAACTCTTCACTTTCTCCTATTCCTGTTATTTTTAGGTTATGTATTTTCATGGTATCCCAGAATTTCTGGATGTTTTATGTCAAGATTTAACATTTGTAGATTTAACATTTTCTTTCACTTGTGAATCAATTTCTTCTATTATATCTTCTATGCCTGGGAATCTCTCTTCCATCTCTTGAATTCTGTTGATGATGCTTGTATCTGTTGTTCATGTTCTATTTTCTAGGTTTTCCATCTCCAGGATTCCCTGAGATCATGTTTTCTTTATTGGTTCTATTTTCATTTCCAGGTCTTGAACACTATTATTTATTGTCTTCACCTATTTAATTGCATTTTCCTCTACTGCTTTAAGGGATTTATTTGTTTCCTCTTTGAGGACCCCTACCTGTTTGTTTGTATTTTTGCTGTATTTCTTTAAGAGATTTATTCATTTCTTCTTTAGAGACCTCTATCATATTTGTAAGATTGGCTTTAAGTCCATTTTCTTGTGCTTTGGTTATGTTAGGATATCCAGGAATTTCTGCAGTAGGATAGCTGTGCTCTAAAGGTGTCATGTTGCCCTGGATTTTATTGATTTTATTCTTTTGAGGACCTTTAGACACCTGGTTGGCTTTAGTTCCTGGATGTTCTTGTTTTAGTGGGTATTGTGAGGTGGCTTATCCTCTTAACCTTGATGGTCTTGGTGTAGCATGCCTCTGATGAGTATTCCTGAGCTCTATGGTTGCAGGTCAGTGGGTCTATATGGTTTGAGATCCAAAGGTCTGCATTATGGTTTGGGATCCCCAGTTCAGAGAAAGATGGACAAAGAAGTGGTGGGATAATGGAGGTCCATAGAGAAACTCTGACAGTCCAGAGCAGCTGCAGGTACACCAGAGGACTTAGCAAGAAGGGAATGTGGGTAAAGAAGGCAATCTAACCTCTATGGTTCAGGATCTGCAAGCCTGGTGAAGTTTGGTAGAGAGATGACAGGAGAGTGAAGGTCTGCTGGGGGAAAACAGACTTGTAGAGTGTCAGTTTCTAATAAATTTGTAGGGAAAATGCTTCTGATCTCTATCACTTCCGTGTGTGTGTGTGTGTGTGTGTGTGTGTGTGTGTGTGTGTGTGTGTGTCAGAGAATAACATGCTGTTGTTGGTACTCAAAGGTAAGACAGTAGTACTTTTGCTAGGCTTGCTGGTCTGTAAGCTCTGAGGTAACCTCCTGTGTCCATGTCCCACTTTTCAGTAAAAGTGTTGGGACTTTAGTAGTAACATTTTCTATTGCACCCAGTTTTACATGGTTCTGTGGATTCCAGCTGTCTTTACACATGTGTGGCAAAAACTCACCCATTTAGACATCTCACCATTGCTTGTTACTAAGGTCTGTTTTCATTTGACCCTCTTAGCTGCTTGCCTTTCCCCTAAGTAAGCATTTTAAATCTCTATGTACTCCTCTGGAGAAGAGATTCTGTATTGTATCACTACTGTTTAGAAAGTCCCATTAAAAAATGAGTCAGCAATGTCAATCTGTGCCATGATCTTCTTAGAAGCATGCCTGTAGATTTTCTCCCGTCACCAAATGCCAGCAATTAGAAGTGAGTCAAATGCCACTGTATTTACTTATGTATTATGAATAAGCAGCTATGCAGTACTAAAGTACCGCAGAGTTGATGGCTGATCCATGAGTCTCCATGTGTCAGAATCTTTGCTAGTTCAATCTCAAAGCAAGATCAGCAACAGTCAAAGAACACAGTATATGAGAATATTGTCTATGTCTTTTTAAGGCTTCTTTTCTTGCTCTGGTCTTGGGTTCTCATCCTCAATTTCTATCATGTCAGTCTTTCACAATCCTGAGCCTTGAAGGACTTGACAAGAAAATACAAGCTACATCTAGTCTATTTATGAAATTTCTTTCACTTTATTAGGTTATCCTGTGTATGGTGAGAACTCATGAAATGAGAACAGAAGATAGTCAAGGATGCTCGCAGGATGTGAATGACACTATCATTCAATATAGAGGACTCTTAAGATACTGACCTATGAAACTAATAACAGAGTCATGCCACATGTTATATATAAGCTACCTTAAAAATATGCTGTTGGCTATGGAGATATAATAGAAAATGTCCTGAAAATCCTGTATGGAAAAGCAGCTAAGATTTAATAAAACTATAGGTTTTAGAGACTATTTCTAGATGCCTTAAAATATCCATTAAGGAGCATCGCTGAAGCAATTAGAAACCCTGGGAGAAAGTCCTCAGACATTCAATCAACACTCGACATAGCTGGACTCTAAAAATAAACATGAAAAATAATAACAATCTCTTATACATCAATGTAGGAAAATCCAAAGAACACAAGGAGTGGGAAAATTGAGAAAGACAACAGATAGAATGGAGTCCTCAAGATATCAGGTGCATAGGAATGAGCTACATTTCTTGCCATTCAAGAATCTTGCAGTGATTATGGGGGACCACAGACATGTAAAGAGAAATTTTAATATGACTCTTAGTTGACATTTACTGGCTGGGGTTAATGTGAGGTACACCCCAGATGATGATGTAACTCCTTCAGGTTTTTTTCTTACTCTTTGTCCAGCTGAGTATGAGGAGGGTTCAAATGACCTGAGCCCAAAACCCACAATCCAGATGTTGAAATCTGGGCAACATATTAAGACCCTATCTTCAGAGGGTAAGGGCAAGGAAAATGGAGAGCATGGAGAGGGTAGAGAGGGTGGAGACGGTGGAGAAGGTGGAGAGGATGGAGAAGATGGAGAGAAGGGAGAAGATGGAGAGAATGGAGAAGATAGAGAGGGAGGAGAGACATCAGGATGGAGAGGGTGGAGAGGTGTCTCAGAAGTTATGAGTTCTTAATATTCTTGTATGGGTCGTAATATTAGTTCTCAGCCTCCATGTCAAGTGTCTCAAAATCTTCTGTAACTCCAGATCCATGATAGAAGTTGCCCTATTCTGTTCTCTGCAAATATCATTCAGCTATATACATACATAGAAATAAGTATTTTAAAAGGAAAAAATAGGGATTTTTTTCACATTTGCTACTAGTGTCTATTTAAGGTGCAGCTCTAAGTGACAGAGAATATTTAGAGATGAGCAAATGCTCAGATTTTTATGTAGAAAGGAGGCTAATGATTAGGTTCTTTGGTTTCTCATAATCATGCTGAGGAATTTGAGAATGTGAGTGATGAACCCAGGATGCTAAATTCTTAGGAAGTGTTCTATAAAAGGAGCTTACAAATTTTGCTTGGAAAGACATTCTTATCTCATAGCCAGAGGGTAAATACTTCTGAAAATAAAACTTCAGTTTTGGTTAGACCAATTATAGGCCACACTGAATTCCAGAACTTAATGGGTCTTTTTAATTAAAATTAGGACAAGGACTATAAACCAGTTGAGTCCAGGAATTTGGGATTGGAATATGTGAGCAAATTCTGGTGAAGATATGGACAAGGAGTCTTGTCTTCTGACAGCCTTTCCTGCAGTCCAATGTAGGCAGAGCCTGCTCTGTCGCAGGACTTCAGTACCAAATTCTAACAAGCAACTCCCACCAATGGGAGTTCAGTCAAGATTCCTGCTAACCCTAAAGGTCTACTACAATTATTTTATTTTCATCAAAATCTGTAGTTAGATTCAACTCCCAAATTGTGGTAGACTATGATTCACACCCATTGTATGTCTGGCCAGTTTTCATCAGCAAAAATAGAGATAAAAATGGCAATGAATCTTTAGGGCATTGTATTGAGATTGAAATAAATAAAAGTTTTAATGTGTGGAACTGAACCTGAACATAGGGATAGTTTCCTGACTCAGTGTTTTAGCTTCGGGGACAAGGATGGCTTTAATTGGTTGTTTGGTTGATTGAGTTGAGTCATAGACCCAGAGACAACTTATGCAAATTGAAGTTGAAATATATACTACTAGTCCTGTTATATAAAGAAAGAAACTCAAAAGAAAAGGTTGATTTATAATAACAGAACAACTCATGGACCTGGACATGTCCTTATTCAAGATTTCATACTTGATCATGAACCCTAAAATTACAGTTCATTATAACTAAGTATAATTTTACCCATCAAGGCACTTTTACATTTTAAAATTTACATATTTATTTTTATATAATATTTTAATTTACTCTTTGAAAATTTTATACAAGTGGAAACATTTCTGCTGCCACTTCTCTGTCAGATTCCTGGATCCACACACACATCCTTGCAACTTCATTTTCTTGGTATGGTTTTAAAATAAAAATAACCCACTGAATTTAACTTGTGCTTTCCACATGCATTTGTGTATGGGGACATGCACAGAAGCCTGGTCAACCTTCCACAAATCACAGCTCTAGAGAAAGCTGCCTTTTACTCCCCTGGCAGGCCTTTGGGTATTTATTCTTTTTAGTTAATTTTTTTTTTACTTTTCTAAAAATATTTTACGTGTACTTAAAAATTCAGAATACAAACAAGATTGACACTCTTTCAAATTTTCTTAGCTAAGACAACTGAAGCTCATTTAGGTTTGTGAATTTTTTTCTATTGTTAAAAATAACAAATATATGTGTTTAGCCATCCTTTCAGATGGATGAGCCATCCAAATGAAAGGAGATCGATGGTAAATGTATTCAGCTGTAAGCAATGCATTTAACAGCATCTGAGGATAAATATTAATGAAAAATAGTTCACTTCGTAAGCTCGACATGAGAAGTCATTGGGGACATAACTATGATAAAAATACACCACAGCCTCACTGCAGAGAAAGTGAGACGTGTGGGAAATGACTTCTTCAAAAGGGCAAAGTTCCCTGAAAAAAAAAAAAGATAGTTCAATTTCCTCTCTCCAAGCTGTCTTTTTAAAATAACATGACATACCACACATTTTGACACAACTCCACATGACTCAGGGGCCTTTCTTTAAATAAGACCAGAACACATTCATGGAGCCTGAGTCACCTCTAACCCTCCGAACTTGGTGAAGATTACTGATCAGGACAAGCCTTCATTCCTAAGTCAGTATGGGAAAGTTCAGATTTGGGCAGTTAACTTAACATTCTGTTTTGCACTAAACAAGTTATGGTTTGCTTTCTTTTCTTCCTCTCATCCAAAAAGAAAAAAAGAAAGTATTCGTGTAATTTTAAAATGTGTTTTTCTACAGTAAACAAAAACCCATTTCTTCAAACTAAGCAATGTTTATGGAGATGATTTAGAAGAAACAAAAATAAATAAATAACTCATTAAAATATAAAATCCATCCATGATAGGCTCCCCTTTAGGGATATAGTGACTGAGAAAAACCATTTCCTCTGAGATAATTAACTTGGAAAATATTTGCTTTTCCAAGACCAGGGAGATCCTCCAGGAGAGAGCCAAAGTTTAAGATTGTTCATAGGATGGAAATCAAGAAATGAGACAATGCCTCTCTGTTACACACAGCACTCATCACACATTGTGATGTTTTTGATTTTACAATCCTGTCCACATCATTAAAATTCTGCATTTCCTGTTTAAAAAAAATAACTATGATATAGTGGGATGTGGCAATGAAACCATTAAGCTATCAGGAGGCCAGATATTTCCTTTTCTTGCTAAGCTGGAGGCTTAATTTCTCTTATTTAAAATGATAAAAATGTTGTTTACTTCACATGTGAGCAAAAATATTTGATGCATATAGACATGTATTATTTGGATTTTGTGTATATCATGAAAGTAAATAACAGTAAATAAAGAGTTGCCATACCTGACAGATCTCTGAAGGCCCTGGAACTTCACTCACTGGATATTTCCCTAGTGATGGGAATCAGTTGACAAAGAGTTGTGATCACTTCCCGTGAATGATGTCTTTCCCTCAATTGTATGCACAGTACCATTTATAGTATTATATGTCAATCATCTCGTATCTCCCTCAGGTATTCAAATCAGCAGTCTGAACAGTGATGGCTGGATGGCTGTGATTGCTCTCCAATTCTCTCGCCCCGTTTCTCCAATCATCACCAATTGAAAGAGAGACAGAAAGAGACAGAGAGACTGAGATGGGATTCAAGCTTTTAACTTCAGACATGATTTCTTCTTTCCTCACAAACACCCATCTCTCACCATCATATAATATAGCAAAACATTCTTTCAAGAAACAGTCATGTTCCAGGTGAGCAAAAGTTCTTCACAGGCCCGGAAAGAACACATCCTGGTGGGAAATGACTTTATGTAGTGTTCTTATGAAAGGCTTGTTGACAAAAACAGATGGTGCAGGGGTCTGTCTACAGTCATAATTGTAGTGAACTTCCTGTAACTAAAACAAACACCCAAACACCATATCTGATCTCCTGGCTCTCATGAAAAGACTTTTTGTCCAGGAAACAATATTTCTTACAATTTTAATAGAAAAGAAGGAATCAAGAAAATAGAAAAGAAGGCGAGAGAGAGAGAGAGAGAGAAAGAGAGAGAGAGAGACAGAGAGACAGAGAGACAGACAGAGACAGAGAGACAGAGACAGAAAGACAGAGAAACAGAGACAGACAGAGAGAAAGGGAGAGAGACAGAGTCCAACAGACAGAGCCATCAGATAAATAAACATCACAAAGGCTCCTGTGGTTGTCAGGCTCAGATCCTGAAGAACAGACTTCAGCAACACATGTCTGGCTGCTGAGACAGAGGGACTGGAATAAATCCAGCGAGGCCACATCTGGGAGTGCCAGTGTGTGAATGCAGTTTAGCTGGCCTCCCACACAACAG
This sequence comes from Grammomys surdaster, assembly GCF_004785775.1. Classification (NCBI taxonomy): domain Eukaryota; kingdom Metazoa; phylum Chordata; class Mammalia; order Rodentia; family Muridae; genus Grammomys; species Grammomys surdaster. The sequence goes on along the minus strand of NW_021604639.1, from coordinate 9,998,498 downwards.
GAATTCCACCAGAAGTATGTGCTCTGGATGGAAGACAGCAAAAATGTGGTCAGAATATCACTAAGGAAACCCAGATGCATTATCTCCGCCAGCGTTCAGAAGACAGTACAGACAGCGGATGCCTTCTAAGACCAAAGCAATATGCTTTATTGACACTGGTAAAGCTGAGAATAGGAAAGAAGGAACTAGAAATACCTCAGTATCCTAAGAAGAATGAGATGCTTTAAAGCATCAGGACATATTTCCGGAGCTTTCAAAAACAAAATAATGTCTGTGGCATTTTGCAGGCAAAGAATGATCAAATTAAAGATCATTTTAATCTTCCTGCTACAGATTTTGGCTGTCATAAGTTCACCTTTAAAATATCAAGGCAGTTGTTGCTCCTGCTCTTACTTCCCTATAACAGGTTGTTTTTATAACCAACATACAGTTTTCAGAATATGTTTTGATTCAAGAAATATACTTGATCTTACAATTACAAAAGTGTGTTTTTGGCCTCCAAATACACCCTGTAAGAAGACACATGTGTGTGCTCTCATATGTGAATGTATTTGCAGAGCTTTGATCTTTTAATATGTGACTGAGTAGCTTAGTCCTACTAAAAATGCTCCTAAATTTCAATGTTATAAATAAATATACATGCATTTATATTTGTGTTTTCTCATTTTAAGACCTCAGTAATATTTTTTAGCTGATTATCCACTTTGAAGAGTTTGACAGAGGTGACAATTTGCCATGAGAATTTTTCCATTTTATTTTCAAGGTGTGTGGCCTTAACACCTTGTCTGTTAGGATCAGCCTGACTTGCATCTTTCAATATGCATATCAGTGTTTCCCATTGCAGTAGCATACACTGATCCTTCTCCTGCTCTGCTGGCTACAATGTTACAAATTTAATTGCAACATTACCATCATTAATTTATGGTAATGGCATCAGTAATATTTAGAATTATCCACCTGGAAGAGCAAGTTATTTGTTTAGCAGCCTAACAGCCAACTGACCGTGGTAGTTTGCATATATTTGGCTCAAGGAGTGGCACTATTTGGAGGTGGGGCCTTGTTGGAGAAAGTATGTCACTGTAAGTATGTGCTTTACGATCCTCCTGCCCATGTGGGAATCGGTTGTCTACTACTGGCCTGTATGTAGATGAAGATGAAGAACTCTCAATTCCTCCTTCACCATGCTTGCCTGTCTGCTACCATACTTCTGCCTTGATGGAAATGGACTGAACCTCTGAACCTGTAAGCCAGCCCCAATTAAATAGTGTCCTTATAACACTTGCCTTGGGCATGGTGTCTGTTCACAGTAAAACCCTAATGAAGACAATGATTTTACATAGATTGAGCGAGGATATGTCAGGGTTAGGGTGTGTATGTGTGCATGCATGAGCGTGCACACGTGTGTAAGTTTGTATGTGTGTGTGTTCGTGTGTGTACACATTTGAGTCGTGTGCTCATGTCTTAGTTAGGGTTTTACTGCTGTGAACAGACACCACGACCAAGGCACATTTTATAAGCAAAATATTTAATTGTGGCTGGCTTACAGGTTCAGAGGTTCAGTCCACTATAATCAAGCTAGGAGCATGGAAGTGTTCAGGCAGAACTGAGATTTCTATATCTTTATCTGAATGCTGCTAGCAGAATGCTGACTTCCAGGCAGCTAGGATAATGGTCTTATAGCCCACATCCTCAGTGACACACCTACTCCAATGAGGCCACATCTTCTAATCATGTCACTTTCTGGGCCAAGCATATACAAATCATCACAACTCATATGCATCCTTTGCTTACCTTCATCTCTCATTAGACATTGACCTTCCTTAAACTGGAGCTAATCCTCTGGGCTAGGCTGGCTTGGCCAGTGAGCTCTCTAAGCAGTGGAGTTACAGACTTGTATCTGTGCATTGGTGGTGGGTATGGACCTAAGATGTGCACATCAAGCACAGCCCATTGTCCATTCTCCTACCTGAGTGAGAGTTTTACTATGGATGGTTGAGTATGTTAAAATGATGGTGGACTATCCTCTTGTTTCTTGAAGCTTGTGGCAAAATTTATGATTCTTGGGGGTTAAAGAAATGACTCAGTTGTTTTTGCAGAGGACTCAGGTTTCGTACCTAGCCATAACATGGTAGCTTTTAAATGTTTGTAACTCCACTTCCAATGGATCTAGTGCTCTCTTCTAACCTTCTAACCTCCTTGGGTTTATACATGTACATAGTACACATGCATAAACACATAGAAGGAAGAATACATGCATATAAGGTAAAATAAACATTTAAAAATGAAAATATTTTGGTTATATATATCATATATATTATGGTTATATATGGCTATATATTTAAAGACATGCATTCATATGTATATGCCTATATGAATGCATGTCTTTAAATATAATACCTTTATTTGTTTGACTGATCTATCTATCTATCTATCTATCTATCTATCTATCTATCTATCTATGTATGTCTGACTGCTTGAAACAGATATGTGATAAGAAAACAGTCTATAGCCCCTATAATTCAAAAACAATTAGAGAATGCAGGACTTTTAGCCTTATTCAGTGGAATTATTTTCCAGTTGCTACTGAACAATATGGAAGTTATTCCATAGGATGAGTTTCTATTACTTATTGAATTATTAAAAAAGTAATAATCATACAAAAGTTTGTAAGCTTTTGTACTAACAAGAGTGATACTTGTAGGATTTGTAAAAACAAAATAATTCAAACATTTTTATAAGAAGCTAAAGATTGAATTAGTAATTATAGTGTGTGTGTGTGTGTGTGTGTGTGTGTGTGTGTGTGTGCATGATAGTGAGTGTGTGTGTGTGTGTGTGTGTGTGTGCATGGTGTGGAGTGGATACATGATCCAGTGTATTTACATGAAGTAGCCAGAGCATGAAGTCAGACACCTTACCAAATAGCTCTTTATCTTACTGACATGCAGCATAATCTCTTTGTAAACATAAAACTCACTATTTTGACTAAGCTATCTGAGAGGAGAGGTTTTGGTATCTGTCTCTCTGATTCTCAGTGCTGGAGTTACTGGCATGATCATGACTTTCATGAGGAGGCTGAGGACTTGGACACAGGTGCTCATGCTAAGCAACTTCTCTTCCCTACTGACTTAGTCCAAATGTTAATAATTTTTAAGAACAATAACATAAACTTCATGGACAATAACAATCACAAAGTATGGATTTCAAGATACCAGTTTAGAACAAATATGCCCAGTTTTAAAAGAAAAAGGATACCTCTCTAAATTCTTATGCAGAAAAACATTAATTATCAATTGGTCATTTATTCTTTAACTATTTGTTAAGTAACTTCAGTATAGTATCTACAATACTAATTGAAAAACAAATCCATGTCATTTGAGATAGGAGCTACTGAAAATAATACCAACCATTAATTGAAGTCTGAATATTAACAAGCTATAAGATATATTTCAGTGAAACATGGTAATTTTTTGGTTTTAGTCATAGTCTGTGTTGGATTATAAAAGATAGTAGTCACAAGTTATAAAGAGTGATGTATGCAAAATATTCCTAGAAAAATAATAAAGCTGGTCTGACTTGGCTAAAATCTGATCATAAAGTCCATCACTTTTTAATAAGTCTTCACGGTACTAAATAATCTTTGTCTAAATGCATTTCAAAGGAATTTCAAATAATGAGAGTCAAATTAAAGACCATGTAGATTGAAACATTTTATTATCTGTACAGGTGTCTTTGTATATCACATAATTATACAAAAGGAAAGATTATCTATTTGTCCCAAACCAATTCATCTAGAAAATTATAAACTGTCTATATTTTGAGCTCTATATAAAAATTAATTTTATATTCTTATAATATTTATCTCATAGCATATAAAATGCTATGGATTACAGGCGAATTTTTTGTAAAAATACATGACTGATAAGGACTCTGTTAATATCTTTTTTGCAATTAAGACATGGGGACCCTAGGCACTTAATAGATAATGAAATGTTTTAATTATAAATTGATTCTATTAATCTACTAACCAAAAAAAAAACTCTCAAGAAAAATTACTATTTCAGATAATTCAGAGAATCAAATAAGATATACTTGTTCAGTTCTCCTATCAGAATTCAGCCAATTTTTGAATCTGTAGTTGAATTTTTATATTTGGAATAATGTATATTTTTATGAGTATCTAATCTTATTATCAGTAACATAATTTACAAGAGTTAATTTGGTAATCATGATGTAAAACTGCCTGTGAGAACAACTCTAAACAATATGAAAGTATGTTGCTTAATTTACATTGGCAATAATGGCAGTTTTCTGTCAATTTGCAGAGCAATGAGTCCTTACTCTCGGGATTCATTTTCTAGCCCAATTTGCATAAAGCTGAAAGGAAAATGCATATCTGATATTTGGTAATGAAACAAGAATGTAGAATATTAGTGGGGGCTTAATCTTCAAAATGATTTTAAAATACTTGAAGTATATTCATGGAAGGATATAAAATTAACTTATGTAGAATTGCTTCAAATACAGAGACAACCCATAATTTCCCCTTCAAATACTATGATACTATTTTACCTATAATCTAATTATAATGACAAATATCTAAGATCACTAAATTTTAATAAATATACTAAAGAATGTGTGTAATGTGATGTTTTTGTTGCTGGTGATATTCAGCTTTTTAATCCACTGTGGTCTGCCCCGATAGGCTGTTATTTTAATTTTCATGTGTCTGCTAAGACTGGCTTTGTGTCTGAGTATATGGTCAATTTTGGAGAAGGTTCTATGAGCTGCTGAGAAGAACGAATATTCTTTTATGTTTGATTGAAATGTTAGGTCCATGGGTTTATGACATCGGTTAGCTCCAACCTCTCTCTATTTAGTTTTGGTTTGGATGACTTGGCCATTGGCAATCATTGGGTATTGAGGTGATACACTGTCAGTCATACAGTGTGTGAGTACAAACATATTTATGTTAACATGCCTTGCACATGTGTGACCATGGAAAATACATTGTTATAAAATATATCTTTTTACAATTTCCTGACTAAACCATTGGCCGCACTGATGCCAGTGCACAGAGATCTAATGTAAAGTGTAGTGAGTGCCTAGGATTCGCTTACCCAGATGCACCATTGTTTATACTAGCCAATTATCTGTTGGGTTTATTGGCATTGCATTATTTTTTTTATTTCTATTTGCTTTAATACTTTCAGTAGCTCAGTATAACATAAAATTCTGAAGAAAAAAATTTAATAAATTATCTAGGTTGGCCAAATTAATTTCTGGAATTTTATATTTTCTGCATAATTACTAAGACAAAGCCTTGTTTGTAAGAGCCATAAAGAGCCACTCAATTATCATTAGTGTAGGAATGGCAGTGTTTCCTTATAGGAGACCTGGTGAGGACCATAAAGAATGAGATTCAGTCAGGATATAACAAATTTGAAATATCTTTGGGACATCCAGGTGGACGTGCCAATAAAGGATTTGTCTGCATTATGATGACAGGTTAAGGCACAAGTCTCCAAAGAGAGTAAGTAGTTGAAGTGACATCAATATGAAGGGCCTGATGACATAGAACAGATGGAAGAAGGTGGTCCAACATGTTATTAAACACAAGGTTTCAACTAAAAGGGATATAACAAGTATACTTGTCTCTTAATCTTTTTATCTAACTCTTGAAAACACTTAGGAAATTTATGGTATTATGTGGCACTTTAAGTAAAAATTTGTACTCAAATTACTACAAAACCATCCAAAATGCCTTGTTCTAGAACGTATCTTCCCACTGTAGCCATCATAACATAGCAAAGAAAAGGTAATAGTCTACTAAATATATTTAGATGGTAATATACAGTTGAACATTTAATGTCTCTTAAATTGATAGCTCTTCATAAACCATCTACTAGCTTTCCTCATCAGTGCTAACACTAATTAGAAAAATAAATAATATCTAACATATATGTTAGTCACAGTTACTATAAATCCACATATAAACTTGTCAACATATAGTCTTTTATTTGCTGCCTGTGCATTGTGTAGCAAACATAATTTAATGGAGGGAGAAAAGTTGTATTTTGACTCATGGTTTTAGTCATTATGGAAGGAAAGGCATGGTGTAACAATTCAGTTCACGGCAACAAGAGCATATAATTATGCCTATTTCCATCAAGGTGGATCATAAAGCAGAGAGCAAAGGAGCAAGGAGGAAACACAGCTTGTTATAGGACTGATCTACTACTGGTGATGTACTTTCTTTAATGAGCCCTGATGTCCCAAGTATTGAACAGGTCCCTAAATAACACCACCACCTGTAGAGCAAGCATTAAAAACTAGCTCAAGACTTTCAAAAACAGACCATTCAAAACTCTATTTCAGACTACCTTACAAATAAAGCATCACATATGTGAATGCACTGATAGTAAGTTCAATGTTCATAGACTATGGAAATCACTGCAAAATCTTACTGTTAGTCCATTAAGGGTCCACTGCAATTTACATCATTCTGCTACACATAGTGTATATGTGTTTTCATAAAAGATAGTTGAAGTATCTTTTAATCAACATTGTTAACATGGTAATTTTTTAACATGTACTATTTTGGTTTTTTTTTAAGGAAAATAAAATTATAATTATACACTAAATGAAGGAATAGCTTATATACATATAATATTTAATTAGTTAATCTAAAAGTATAGGTTTTTCATGTATTACAATTATCTTCTGTGTACTTTTTGACATTCTAACTTTCCTGATAAGTGATCATACAATTTGATTGTGTTTAATTCTTACATACATTAAAGGGTTTATTACTATTGTAGATTATATTTTTCCTTTTTTTCTTGGCATTGCATTATAATCATTAAATTAAAAACTTCAAAAACAAAATCCTGTGACTTTTTGAGGATGGTGGTATTCTCAGATCACTGAACTAGTCTATCTTAGTCAAGTTGACTTTTTATATTTGTGTTTCTCCATGAATTCAAATCTCACATATTTTTATATCGTAATAAGATGGAAACAGAGATATCCTATGGTAATAATGATATTTTCTCCTCTAACCTTCAATAAAATTCCTACGTCATTAACATGAGGACTTCTTGAGGGACATAAATGTATACATATTCCAAGATGAAATATCCTGGCCATACCTTGCTTTGATGAATTTTGTTATTCTATCACCCTCCCACATCTGTAGATTCATCAACCTATTGTACAAGAAAACATACCAGTTAGTTACCTTTGCACTTAAATACAGTACAAGTGAAGGAAAATAAGGACATTTTCGTTTACACAAAGTAAGACATTATGAAGATTTAGGAAGTCTTAAAAGTGTATTATCTGATAATAACTGGATAAGACAATGGTCTATGAGTATAACAGAATATCATTAAAGAGTCATTTTATTGATACTTTTGATAAGACAGTAGTGTTTGGTGTTATCTGATGTCTCTGCTCTATCTAGTCTCTGGTTCTTGGTTACTCAAGTTGTGATGGATATGCATTTCTTTTTGTAGAGTGAACTTTAAGTTAAATCAGACATTGGTTGGCTACTGATAGTCTGCTTTGCTCATGGGTCAGTGATTACCAAATGATTGTTAGAGAGGCTTTTTCCAGCATCAGATGGGAATAGATACAGAGACACACAGTCAGACATTATGTCAAGAGTCTAATTTGGTGGTTTCTATGAAACCCCTCCCCTCAGATCTCAGAAATCCCTGAGGAAGAAGAGACAGATTATAAGAAGCCAGTGGTGATGGAAGACATCAGAACAAGGCCCTCTGAATCGACTAAGCAAGGCACACATGAGCTCACAGACACTAAACAGCAAGCACAGGATCTGTGTGGGTCTTCACCAGATCCTCTGAGTATATACCATAGCTATTAGCTTAGTATTTTTCTGGGATCACTAACTGTGAGAACAGATGGCCCTCTGAATCTTTATCTGCTCTTAGGAGTCTTTTCCTACTGTTGGTTTGTCCTGTATAATTTCAATATGATAATTTTTGCTTCATCATATATTTTATATGGTCATATTTGGTTGTTGTCTCCTTGAAGTGTGTTCTTTTCTAATGAGAGACAGAAAGTGCAAGAATCTGAAGGGAGAGGAGGTGGGAAAGCAAGGGAAGAAACGGAAGGAGGGGAAACACAATCTTGACATATTTGAGAAAATAACCTGTTTTCAATAAAGGGGGAAAAGAGAACTCCACTGTCAGTGTCATCAAACAAAACATGGGCAACATGTTAGACCTTCACACCTAGTGCAAATTATTCTATGTGCATTTCAGGAAAATACAGTAACAAGAATGCTAGATGTAACTAATCAGTAGCTCAATGATGTTTGATTTCATTGTTGTGTGAATTGCTAGCTCAATGGGAATTATATGATGTTTGAAACAATAAGCTGGGTATTGTACGGAACACCAAGGCTCTTTGCTGAACATGCAGATTTAGAGGACAAAGTAAAGAGCAAGAATTAGAAAATGCATCCATATTCACTCATAAGCGAAGCACTCGGGTGAAAAGGTGATTTATATAGCCATGATCACATACTGAACAGGTCACCTTTGACACTGTTATTTTTGGTTATGCATAGATAAATGGCTGTGAGCTTTTTGTTTTCCACTTATGGAATCTTTTTGTTTTAATTTTTTACTCTGTATGTCCTAATAGTATGATACAGATATGACAGTGGTTACAGGATTGTGGGATAAGGAAATATGTGTGCATCATATCCAGAGTTAAAGAGTGTAGATTTTCTGTAATATTAAAAATGTGTTTTGGAGTAAAAAATATTTCTTTTATTTTTGAGATTACAATGTAATTTTATCATTTCCTCTCTCCAAATATTCCAATATATTCCTCCTCACTCTACTTAAAATTCATGACCTGTTTTTCATTAATTGTTGCATATTAAGTGCATATATGTATGTGCATATATTTATATATTTCTGCATATATAACACAGTCACCTCAGTCTGAAGCTAAAGAATTTAATTCCCTAGGTAGTAACAAACACCTTACTTCTCTTCTTTTTAACTTGTTTCTTTGTTCTGATTTGTTTTGACACAGTTGTTGAGTGGAGCATCCCCTCTCACCTTATTTCATAGTTTTGCCTTAATTTTCATTTCAACATGAAAAGTACTTCTCAAGCTGATTCCAATAAAGAATTATGAGTCTGAGAGACATGCAAAAAATCTCATTTATCACACAGAGGCACAAGTCCAAGTAGTACCTCAAGACTCACATAACATATTGTATAATCAGCAATTTATACATTTTAATGAAATGTGGTAGAACAATACATCATTTGAACTTTCATAGAGTAACCTTGAATCTTAATGGTAAGTTGTACTAACAGTTTTTGTTATGACACCTGAGAGTAATCATACTGTAATAAACAACTTTAAAAAAACAAAACAAACAAAGAAAAAGAACTTTCTTCTTTTTTTTTCATTAGTTTCACTTTACATCTGAATATCAGTCCCCCTCTTCTCCTGGTACTCCCTCACACAGATCTTTCTCCCATTCTTCCCTCCCATTTTCCTACTAGAAGGGGGAAGGGCCCCTAGGTATTATCCTACTCTGGTCCATCAAATCACTGCAAGACTAGGCACATCCTCTCCCAATTACGCCAAACTAGGTGACCCAGTTAGGGGAACAGGATCCTCAAAAAGGTAGCAGATTTAGGGACATCCCTGATCCAGTTCTTGGGGACCCGCATGAAGGCCAAGCTGCACATCTGCTACATATGTGCTGGGGATCTAGGTCCAGCCCATGCTTGCTCTTTGGTTGGTGGTTTAGTCTCTGGGAGCCCCCAAGAGTCCAGGTTAGTTGACTGCTGGTCTTCCTGTAGAGTCCCTTTCCTCTTCTTCACTCAATCCTTTACCCCAACTCTTTCACAAGACTGCCCACGCTGCATCTAATCTTTGACTGTGGTTTTCTGCGTTTGTTTTCATAGACTGCTGGGTAGAGCCTCTCAGAGGACAGTTATGCTCCAGTCTGCAAGCATGAGAGTATCATTAACAGTGTTGGAGATTGGCTCTTGTCCATGGGATGGGTCTTAATTTGGGACAATTATTGGTTGGCCATTCTATCAGTCTCTATTCAATGTTTGTCTCTGCACGTATTATAGGCAGAACAAATTTTGGATCAGAAGTTTTGTGTGAGGGTTGATGTTCTTACCTCTCCACTGGGGGCCCTGCCTGTCATTAGGAAGTGCCCATTTCAGGTTCTATATTCCCTACTGCTAGGAGTCTTAGATAGCTGGGGCCTCCTCCTTTTCACAGGTCTCAGGTCTCTGACATGTGCAAGACATACCCTCCCTTGCCACCTGTTGATTTCTGTTCTCTCATCCCTGCTCTTCCTACATATAATACCCTACAGCCCTTCTCCTGTCTATCCTCTCTCCCACCCAGTTACCTTCCTCCATCCAGCTCTGATAGATATCTATTTCATTTCCCCTTCTGAGAAAGATTTAAGCATCCTTCCTTGGGCCCTCCTTGTTATTTGGTTTCTTTGAGTCTGTGGATTGTAGAATGGTGTCTTAGTCATGATTTCTATTCCTGTGCAAAACATCATGACCAAGAATCAAGTTGGGGAGGAAAGGGTTTATTCAGCTTACACTTCCACATTGCTGCTTATCATCAAAGGAAGTCAGGACTAGAACTCAAGCAGATCAGGAAGCAGAAGCTGATACAGAGACCATGGAGGGATGTTACTTACTGGCTTGTTTCCCCTGACTTGCTCAGCTTGCTTTCTTATAGAACTCAAGAATACCAGTCCAGGGATGGCACCACCCACAATGGATCCTCCCACCCTTGATCACTAATTGAGAAAATGCTCTACAGGTGAATTTCATGGAGTCATTTCCTCAAGGGAGGCTCCTTTCTCTCTGATAATTCCAGCTTGTGTCAAGTTGACACATAAAACCAGCCAGTAGAATTGACCTCTTGTCAACTTGACACACAAACACATCACTATCAAGCCTCAACCCTTACTTTCTTATTCATCTCCAAGATTTAATAACTTAAGTCCCACAGTCTTTACAAATTCTCTTCAACCCTTACTTTCTTATTCATCTCCAAGATTTAATAACTTAAGTCCCACAGTCTTTACAAATTCTTACATATTAAAATTTCAGTCCCTTTAAAATATCCAATCTCTTTTAAAATTCAAAGTCTTTTTACAATTCAAACTCTCAACTGTGGGCTCTACTAAAATACTTTCTTCCTTCAAGATGGAAAAATACCGGCATAGTCACAATCAGAAGCAAAATTAAATTCTAACTATTCAATGTCTGGGATCTACTCACAATTCTCAGGGCTTCTCTAAGGGCTTGGGTGACTTCTCCAGCTCTGCTCTTTGTAGCACACAGCTTGTCTTCTAGCTCCTGTTCTCCACTGCTGCTGTTGTTCTTGTTGGTTATCTCATGATACTGGCATCTCCAAAACACTGCTGTCTTCCACTGCAACTGCACTTCACCAATAGCCTTTTGGAGGCTCTTCTCATGGTGCCAAGCCTCAGATCTTTTGCACGACTCCTTCAGTCCTGGGCCGTCAATTGTAACCGAGGCTACACCTTTACCAATGGCCTTCCCTGGGGTCTCACAGTGCCCATCTCAAACACACAAACACACACACACATACGCACACAGACACATACACACACACACACACACACGAGAGAGAGAGAGAGAGAGAGAGAGAGAGAGAGAGAGAGAGAGAGAGACAGAGACAGAGACAGACAGAGACAGACACAGAGAGAGAAAGAGTATTCACCTACTAAACTAACTCTATACGAATTGCCTTATAAGCAGCAAGATGGCTTAATGGGAACAAGCTCTTGCCCCAGAAATCTGATGACTTGAGTTCAATCCCTGGAATCCATGGTGGAAAGAGAGATTTGACTTCTCAAAGTTATCCTCTGACTTTTATACCAGTGTTGTCATACACATTTCCACACTCATACATATATAATCCAAACATCCATACAAAATGACAATAGTGTTATGTTTTATTATATGAAACTAATATATTTTAAGAAAAATTAGGCATGCTTTCAGGACATAGCATTTCTTTGGGCCTACTTTGAACATTTCATTTCTCGTTTTGACTTCAGTTCTTCTAGGTGCAAAAGAACAGAAGAAAGTTATGAAGGCAATAACATCTTATGAAATGAAAGAAGATAACTTGATAAACTCATGAGGCAAAAATAATTACTGAACACGTATCCTAGCTATACTTTCATATAACTACAATAATTTCAATGAGTGACCAGAGAGGCAGCCCAGCAGTTAAAAGCCATACTGCTTTTATAAAGGAGTATATTTCAGTGCTCAGAAACATATAGGATGACTCACAATCATCTGTAATTTCAGCCCCAGATGATGGTTTTGTGTGTGAGTGTGCATGCGTGATTTCATGCATGCACATCTGTATGTATATGGTCCATGAATGTACCTATGCAATTATTAGTGTGTGGGTTACATATTTCGATAGATATACATGAGTATGTATATAGAGTACTGTAGAGGCCTGGGTTTATGTCCTGAGCCATCTGATAAAAGGAATCTAGCTACCAGTTCACAGTGGCAACACTGTGGCTCAGTCTTCCTATAGCTGAAATTATAAGAAGATAGCCATATCCACTAGGCTTTCTTGGAATCTGACTTCTATCCCCATGCTTGCAAAGCAAGCATTTTACCAGGTGAACTACTTCCTCAGCTCTCCTAGAGTATTTTTCTTCTTTCTCACCTAAGGATACACCATTATATTATCTAATATCATAAATCATATTATCTACAATGCTTTAATTTTCAAATCTGCACAGTATGCTGACTATGAATTTTGAGCACTTCAATTCAGGATTATAACATTGTCTTTCTTCAGTGTGCTTCCAAAGCTACATCTCTGTTATTTTCCCTGGCTTTAGTTTTCTGGCGATCTATTTCTAGGTAGATAATATATTGACATAGCTATAAATCAAGTAGTAAATGGTCACAGCATTTGAATAACACAAAGGAGAACTGAACCAGGTAAGTCCCATTCAGTCTTGGCAGTAAAGAACTGCATGTTGACTCTACACTCAAAGATTTTTCATAAAGTGTTGCAAGATAAACCTGGCTATAAGATGAACACACTGCAACAGGTACTGGTGATAGCCATAGAAAATGAGACAACTCTGTCTATTTCTCTCTTAATATTTTTATTGTTCTTTGGGGATTTCTTGGATTTATTTTAACCATATCCACCCTCACTTCTCACTTCCAACTCCTCACGGTCCCCTCACCACCGCACCGTGTTCTTTCTCAATGTAATGTCCTCTGTCTTTTGTTTTTGATAGCCCACTGAGCCAGTGCTTTCTGACTGTGAATGAGTTTAGGAATGAAAAACATGCAGAAATTCAGGGCCAAGAAAATACAACTCTCATTTCCTGCCTCTGAAAGATTGGTTTAGAAATGAGAAGTAAATGAGACCCGAGAAAATGGGATATGTTGGATTCAATTAACATTAAATCTAGGATATGTGTTGGAAAAAAATCAGGTCACAGTTAACAGGATATTGATTCTGTTATGTGTTTCCAAAATGTAGTCGCACCATTTTTCCATGGGCTCTTTTAAGTGACATAGAATCATAGCATCTCTATACTCAATCCTGAACATTTTGTTCTGCAGTATATAAACTGTGTACAAGTGTAGCATTGTGTATGATAACCATAATTTACTTCAGTTTTTATAAATACTATAAACAAATAGTACAAAAATACAATTATGCCATAAAATTATAATTTCATAGTAAGTGCAAATACTATAAACAGGCAAAGGATTGCATCAGATACACACCATAATATGACAATTAACAGCAAGAAAGGGAGAAAAGACTGAGAACAATGGAGTAGCAATACAAATAGGCAGTAAGATATTGAAGCATAATGAGAGTTAGTAATTAATGTTCGAGTGTAATATTTTATTTTCTAAAATAATAAAGATTTACAAATGAAGCTTAGAGGCAGGAGTTTGGAAACAGGAGTCACAGGGAGCAATGTACTATACTCCGGACTTATTCTTACAGAGAAAAATTGTTATTTGGAATAAACAAATGACAAACATTTAAAAGGTTCTGTCTTTTGTATGTGTATGTGGTGTACACATGCATGCTTATGTGTGTGGACACATGTGCAAGTCCAAAGCATCAGGTCAGGTGTCTTCCTTCACTGGTCTCTATCCTCTATATTGAGGCAGGATCTTCTGCTGAACTCAGAGCTTAAAGATTCAGCTATGTTAGCTAGTCAGTCATCTGGCTTTGGACATCTCCTGTTGGCTTAAGGAATACCAGACTTATGGATGGCCACCATGCCTGCATCAATTGTTATTTACAAGGATTCTGGGGATCTGAAATCTAACCCAGTGAGAACATCTCCAGCATATGTTCTGATTTTTATTAGCAGGGTAAGGAGTCCCAGCTATCTCTTTTCTGGTAAGGAATTATTTTTGTTATTTTTAAATTATATGTATGCATATGTGTCTGTGTGGGTGTATTCCTATATGTACATAGGTGACTGCACAGGTCTAAAGCCTTGAATATCCTGGAGCTGAAGTTACAGTTATGGTTATCCACCTACTCTGGGTGTGGAGAGAAGGACATACTCTTAAGTTCTGAGCCATCTCTCTAGTCTTCCCTTCTAAGGATGCTTAGATACTGAACACTAACAAATATGTCTCAGAATATTCTTCTCATCATTTATAGAACATTATAAAAGTAAACTCTCTTATTTTGCCATTTCGAAGATAATTCTGACAACAAATTGTTAATGTGATGATTGTAAGTGAAATGTCACATTTTTAATTTGATTGTTTCTGCAGATTTAATGTAATGTGGTAAACATGTGGCCTATTGCACCAAAACTTATTGTTCTATATGCTTTGGTGTAAGGTACATAGTAAGGCTATGGAATTGACTGTCTAGTTAGAGATTTAGGCCCTGATAAACACCCTGAGCAAATTTCTTTCTTCTTTTCTTTAAAATAATATTTTTGTTATTTATTTGAGAATTTCACAAAATGTATTTTGATTATAGTTTATTCCTTTCCCCCAACTGCTCCTAGATGAATCGCCATCTTCTTACTCACCAAACTTCATGTTCTTTCTTTATATTTTTAAAATCCATCAAGTAAGTTTATGTTGGCCAGCTACTGTTGGGTATGGAGTCTATTGTGGAGTGTGGTCAATGAACTATAGTATTCATGCCATAAAGGAAATCTTCCTCTGCCCTGCCCAGCAGCTATAAAAGGCCAATAGTTCCTAACCTAAGGGTGGGACTTCCTTTTTGCCCTGACTGCTTTTAATTTGTGCAAGCCTTGAATGAGTTTATAATAGGTTTACTTGCAACTGAGCTTCCAGAATACCATACATATGGATGGCCACCTAGCCCACATCATTTGTCAAGAACATGCTGTTTCTTTGAAGCCGTTTATCACCTCTGACTTTGACAATTAGTTTCTTTTCAGTTTTACAGCTACATACTTTAACTTAGATACTATAATTTGGAAGAATGACTCATATTTTGGTTATGAATCTTCATTCTCCATTCTGTAGAGAGTGATGTGACATGAAATATCACACCAGCATTTATTGTTAGAACCAAGAAAGGTAAAACAACTTCCTTGTTTGAAAGTCCAAAGCTTATTGTGAGACCCACATTTCACTTCTCCTTTAGGGAGTACTTATCACAAGCCAACACCTCCTACTAAGTTCTAAGTATTCTGCTTTATAGCCTCTTGACTCATCAATTACTGGTCTTTAAATGCCCAGTGCTCTAGTGCTCTTCAGGACACAGGCATTTACTCTCTTTATATTCTTAATTTGTATTTTTAATTTGTTCTCTGTAATTTGTCATGAAAAGAGCCACAGAGGTTGTATCTACTCTATAGCAGACTAGAAGTGGGAAGAGCACTTGAGTCATGTCACTGGAGATCTTCCTTGATAACTCTCTGCTCTGATGTCTTTCTGTTCATAAGTAGACATCACAGATAGAGTAGAGAGGGGAGCCATACTCACCAGTGTAAGTATTCCTGGACCCATAAGCATGTACAAAGTGCAAGCTCCTTGATTCAGTCAACAGCACTCCATCTCTATTTCAGAAGTGTGCTGTATGTTACAGACAATATGCATTTAGGTATCCATCATGAAGGATAAGACATTATGCACAGTATTCAAAAATGCCTTCATGAATAATAATTACAGTAATTACAAAATGCACCCCCCACAGCACTATTCTCTCCAAATGCTTCAAAGTCTTTTCTACATTTACTGGCTTTTTAAAATATTTGGAACAAATAAATTGAACATATCTCAACTATTAAAATTACAGAGATAATGTTGGTCTTTTTATTTCTAAAAATAATTGTTTATTAGAGAATCCTGTTGCTTTTCTTTAGAGAGCAGATAAATACTTTATAATAAGCATGTTATATGTTTTCTTAAAATGGCTCATTTAACATTAATGATTCAATTAACCACTTTTTTTTCTTTCTGGATATATTTTCTTCAATTCTATTTTTATTCTTATCAACAATTTGGATACAGCAAAATGTAATATGAAATGCATCTAAATTTATTGTGATATATTTTTCCTCTATTGATTAAAAGTAACATATTACAACCCATCAAGATGTAAGCTTAAGTCCAATATAATTGTCTGCACCATGTCCACAGTGTTGGTCTACTATGTATAAACTTAATTTTAGATTATTGTGTTTTGCTATAGCTAGGGGTTGAGTCTAGGGCCTTATGTACGCTCATCAAGTACTCTGCCTCTCATATTCCTAGGCCCTTGTCTTCACATTTTAATTTTGAGACACATTTCAGTAAGGCCTTGATGTCACTGTGTAGTCCAGACAGGTCTCAAGTAGACTCTCCAACCCATGCTGTACTCCAACTGTTGGTCAGGCTTCTTAGCTCTGTAAATTGCTGGGATTAATGGTCATTTTATGTCTTACATGAAACCTTGCGGCACTAGTGTTAAGGTACTTCTTTCCTCTCTCCTTTCTTTCCTCTCTCCCTTATTCCCTCTCTTTTTTGTTCCATCTTCACTTCTCCTTTCTCCCTTCCTCTGGACTTTTCATCAGTCTCTTTCCTCCCTCCCTTTTGCCTTCCTAGTTTTCTCCAACTCCCTCCTTCCTTCCCTTCTTTTATTCCTTCCCCTCTGTCATTCTTTCCTTCCTTCTTTCCTTCCTTTTCTTCCTTCCTTCCTCCCCTCTTCTCTTCTGTCCTTCCTTCTTTCCTTCCTTTTCTTCCTTTCTTCCTCCCATCTTTTGCCCTTCTTTCCTTTGTTTTTTTCTTTTTTCCTTTTTTCCTTCCTCTTTTCCTTCCTTTTTCCTTCCTTTTTTCCTTCCTTTTTTCCTTCCTTTTTTCCTTCCTTCCTTCCTTCCTTCCTTCCTTCCTTCCTTCCTTCTTTCCTTCCTTCCTTTCCTGGGAACTGCATCCCTGCCCTAGAGCATAAAGGGAAAGTACTCTAAAGAGTGAGGCACATTCAAGTCCTACCACGGTTTACAAAGAGAAAGAGGCAGTAAAGCTTTCTCTCTTTCTCTCTCTCTCTCTCTCTCTCTCTCTCTCTCTCTCTCTCTCTCTCACACACACACACACACACACACACACACACAGAGAGAGAGAGAGAGAGAGAGAGAGAGATAACAAATGAAATACTTAATTTTTACACAAATAGCCATATCTAAAATTAGCTCTTAAATATCTTGTGGATTTTAAATAGAAAATTTATTGTCTATTTATATTGTTGTAGTGCATTCTATTTTTTATGATGAAGCAAATGAGTTTGAGTTTCTGGGCTTTTATTAGAAAATGTGAAATGGGATTTGATTCCTTGAAGAAACTTTTTAAAGGTGGTTTTTAAATGCTGTGCTTTTCAAAGTGACGTTATTGCTATATCCCACTGTAGTTTGAGAGTAATGCAAGTTTATTATCACACGAGAATCTGGGTTGTATTTATTCATAAACACAGGCTTGTGATCCCCTCCCAGCTTAGGCTGCCCAGTGAATTACTAGAGTCAGTACAAAGGTTAGGAAGCAAGCAGAGCAAGAACCCTTTTAGAGAAGTCCATAAATTCTTTCCTCTTGATTGAAACAAACAGGCATCATTGTTGCCACATTCCAAGCATTCAAGTGCATCTGACCAGGTTATAACCCATGACCTGGTACTGTCAGCTTTTAAAATGTGGACTTGTTTTGCAAGCTGACAAGCTCTTAACCTTTATGGTGTATTTCCATCAGTCTGAAAGACCAGACTAAGATCGTGGTTGCTTAACAATCAGCTTATCATATGGGAATATTCAATTCCTAGAAATTTAAAAAAAAAATCTGTCCAAGGGAAAAGTTTACTATACAGAGACTCAGTGAGCATCAGAATGTTCCCCCAAAGCCTTCTGGTCCCCTTAGCCTTTCAGGTTCCCTCCATAAACTTTGCAGCTTTCAAGGCTCTTGGTTTCACACAAACCACTGCCACTTCATTAGATGATAAGTCTCGGACTGTTGCTAATTGTGCAAAAAGTTCAAATTCACTTTATGACCAGGATGGTTAGTATCTGTGACAGCTGAGTTCTCACTACTGTCACCTGGGAGAGTTGTGTCACCAGAACTATCCACTTCCAATCTGCCAAAAACATCTTCGCTCACAGCTAATAGAGATGTAGGTGTTAGTGTGATTGCTCTTGACAGTCCTTACTCCCCCAGATTGCCTCAGTGAACCTGCAACACAACTCACAGCATCTGTTTTCCCTCTCCTGACAGCACATCACATCAAAAACACTATCAGGAACCATCACGAATCAGGCATCAAAACTCCAGACGTAATAATAACAAGCAGAATGTATTTAATCCTCCACTGAGTCACTCACGTAGAATGGAAGGTGGAGCCGAGGCTTTTGCCAAGCAGGAGACAGGGCTAGGGATTCAAATTTGTGTCCATCTTCAAGTAAAGGGTTTACTTTAAAATATATTTTACGAACAGAACACATTTGTTGTAGTAAACAGAATCACTCACAAAAAGCCTGCCTAAAACCATAATCAAGACTGAGCCACCAACCAGGCAGCATACACCAGCTGATATGAGGTACCCGACACACATACAGCAGAGTACTGGCTGGTCTGGCCTCAGTGAGAGAAGATGCACCTAACCCTCCAGAGACTTGAGGACCCAGTAGGTGGGAAGGTCCGGTGGGGTGGGGACATCCTCTTGAAGACAGGGAGAAAAAATTGGATGAGGGCGGACCTGGAGGGAGATAACGACTGGACTGTTAAAAAAAAAAAGATTAAATAGTAATAATGAAGATAATGATACAAGAATAGGTTGGCTAAGTTAAGAGAAATGAAAGGTCTTACCAAAACTCTTACAGCTAAAATAAAACTACTGATAGGATTTTGAAAATTTTTACAGTAGGAAAGAGAATTTTAAAATTTTTCTGTGACTTTTTCCCAATTTTGACAGATTACGATTCCAGAGAAGGCAGTTAGGTTAGTGGACAGCACTCAAATGACTGTAATTCAATTGTGCATAAAGAGCCAAAGAAAATTTCTTTCAAAATAACTTTAAAAAGTTCACTGTAGCTGGGTTTGTCATATAGATACTTTCTTATTTCTCTATCACCTAGAGGTCATCTATTATTCATATTTATGCACCATATGCCTCTTGCTACCTATAATCTATCTATGTATCCACCTACCTATTTGAATACCAAATTAGATATAGCCATTGTAGATTCAAAATATAAAATCTGAAAAACACACTCAATTTTATCCTACAGGTTTAAAATGTTTCTCCAGCTTTGAACTATAGTTAAATGAACATCACCATACTAAGGCCTGTAATCAGAGCTACTCAAAGAGACAGAGTAGTCGGATCAACAGCTGAAGGCCACTGTGGGCTGAAGAGTCTATTTGACAACTACTTGTACTACAAACTAACTTTAAGACCTTAATGAAACTTGCCTCAAAATTTAAGTCAATAATAAGTGCCAGGATGTAATCACAGGTAGGGCACTTGACTAGTATATACAAGGTCGCAGGTTGTTTGAGGGATCCAATTTTCACCTTCCACCAAATAGGTTCCAGGATAAGCTCAAGTCATCTGGCTTGGGGCAAATGCCATTACTAACTAAGCTATTTCTTTCACTCACCTGTGTTTAATATTTTGATGCTCAGGAAGTAGAGCAGCAAACTAAATGGTCAGGAGCACTTCATACCCAAACTTTCCCCTAATAAACCTATATCTTATAATATGAAAACTATTGCTATCTTACCTGAAGATATGCTGTAGGCTCAGGCTTAAATTAGAAGGAACAGAAATATAATTTTATAGTACTCTGTCTTAGTCAGGGTTACTATTCCTGGACAAACATCATGACCAAGAAGCAAGCTGGGGAGGAAAGGGTTTACACAGCTTACACTTCCACATTGCTGTTTGTCACCAAAGGAAATCAGAACTGGAACTCAAGCAGGTCAGGAAGCAGGAGCTGATGCAGAGTCGATGGAGGGATGTTACTGGCTTGCTTCCCCTAGTTTGCTCAGCTTGCTTTCTTATAGAACCCAAGACTACCAGCCCAAGGATGGTAGTACCCACAAGGAGCCCTCCCCCTTTATCACTAATTGAGAAAATGCTTTACAGCTGGATCTTATGGAGCCATTTTCTCAACTGAAGCTCCTTCCTCTGTGATAACTCCAGCTGTGTCAACTTGACACACAAAACCAGCCAGTACAAGTACACATGTAATTAAAAACAAAACTCATCTGGAATGATAAAAAATCAATTAAAAAATTAGAAAAACATGTTATCCATTGAGAACGAATATCACCCTCTAGACCTGAAAACTGTCAGCTTCAGTCTAAAGGAAGCTTTGTAGAGAATGGATTATGGGGAATTTCTCAAATGCAACAGTAGCTAATTGTATATTAGTCTTTGTTCATTATACAACTGTGATTTTATCAAACTTAGGGGTAATATGAGTCTATGGAATGGCAGGTTTTGTCTCATTAAATTGATGAGAAAATTGTCTTTTAAAGAAACCCTATGACCTATTAATAAATGGGCAAAGTTTGTAAGGAATATTAACAAAACCTGCCTAAGCTGAGCTATAAATGTCCAATGAGTTTTTAAATTACATGTGCCTTTGGGACACAGAAACACAAATGGCTGGATGATAGCCATGCCACATTTAAAACTACATGGAATAAAAATAAAACAGCAAGATCAAAGGCAGTGCTTAATTAATTGTGTACGCAGATAAATTCCATGTTAGGTGCATTTTAATTGTGTCGGCGTAAAGTGTGTGCACCTGTTTATATCGCTAAATAGCATTGGCTCAACCTCAAAACCTAATGTAATCCAAAGTATGCCCCCAAGAACTGTCTTCTGAGAACAAATGTATCCAGTATTTATTTAATACAGTGAAGACTTGTTTTTGCCAGAAGAATAAATTTACAGGGATGTTTTATAGCTTAAGTTAAAAACTAGGTTTTTGGCACTCCTTCGGTTTTCTGAACACCAGTCATGGCAAACATATTTAGTGGTAGGCTGCCTGTCAGCTACTATACACATTCTCAAGATTCATTGTTTGTCTTTCTAAAACCAGAAGGCTAAACTGAAAGCAATCAAATACCTGGACTAGCAATTCACATATTCAGTCAATTTTTCTTGGACCAAAGATTTGAATGCACACAGAAGATTAGCCCATTTTCACCAAGAAAACCAGACTGGTAACTACAGACTCTCCTAGTTTCTGAGAAAAATATTCATTAATCAGGAAGCAATTTGAGTAATCTAAGGTTATTAATAACAACTTTGAAGAGTCATCTGAGATCATAGGAGGGAATTTAGGATACATTTTATATTTGTCTAGGTTCATTTCCTTTGGTCTACTGAGAAATGTATCTATGTTTTTATTCATGAATGATACTTGTGAAAAAATATGTTGTACTTTATCCTTTTCTTTTTCTTGAGGGTAATTGTAGAAAGATAGGTGATTGGCAAATATGTAGAACAGAGCTGACAGCAGTTTCAAGTGCTATTTTGATGTTGCCTGTGGTCTCTGTGAACACATTCTTAACAAGAAGGGCAATATTATCTGACCTTTCACCTATGTTCTGGCTTGGGTAATAGCCAAATATTTTAAGTGACCTCAAACAGTGTTTCATAAATGTGGTCTTTGAAGAAGAGTGCCTGCAATCTAGCTCTTGTCTCTTAGAACAAAGCCTTGCATTTCTCCGGGGGAACTCTGTGCTTGTATGGTTGCGGTAGTGGTGAGAAAAGTTCAGGAATTCAACACAAGCTGCAAACTAGACAGTCGACCCCTGACTTAAAAAGCATTTTTGAAAGCCTCATGAAATCAAGTTCAAAGACAGCACTGACATTTCATATGGATTTGTTTAATGTATCAAAAAAAAAAAAAGCCAACAAGATGATCTGGTTGGCTCACTGGTTTTAGGTTGCACTGATTGGGAAAAGCTTTTATATACTCCTTTGAAAATGTGAGCCACATTTAAGGCCCTTAGTATAAATACATTCTATTAGGATATGTGAGAAGGGCTCTGAATTCCTCATTTCTATTTTCATTAATAATGAAAAATAATGATACTGCTTGAGAAGAAGCAAGGTAACTTTACTTTAACAAAAGTGTTTGAGCTGGATATGATGGTGCATATATTTAATCTCAGAACCTGGGAAGTCAAAGCATAGAGTTAAGGTATGCTCATCCTCCACTGTGTTGTGAGCTCCAGGACTGCCCAAGCTACATGGAGAAATTGCTAACACACACAAACACACACACACACACACACACACACACACACACTGTGTGCTAAGAAAAAATAAACAGAGAATTGGATGCAGCATTTAAAACAACTTTTAAGTGAACCAACTGAAAGTGCTCCAACTTCAAATTTACATGAGAATAAAATTAAATAGTATAGTTCAAGTATATACTGACCCATATTGCTAAGTTTAGTATAAATACTTCATAGTGTATTGTTTTGTATGTTGTTTAGAATAATTTGGTTTTGTTATCTTTCCATTGGAGG
>NW_021604639.1:9951219-9975408 GCF_004785775.1 Grammomys surdaster | reverse complement strand
CAGCTGAATTACAGTGTTCCTAGTAATGGTGTTGCAGTCAAAATGGAAACAACTAAACTCATTTGAATTCACTCCGTTTCCATTATTAACTCTTTCCTCAGAATTTTTCAGGAGCGTTTGGGTTTTTATATAAAATATCTCCCATTGACTCAATCATTTCAATAGTTTGTCCCCATATGGGTTAAGTTTATAGACATTGTCTCTTGAGCATAGACTCGGTTTAAATGAACAACAACGATATATCTATATAGTAATCCACAAATGATCTTAGTTTTCAGTGAAGCTAATTTCAACATATTTTTATGTGTGAGTATAATGTGCATATTTACATGTGCAGACACATATCATGGCACACATGTGGAAGTCAGAGGACAACTCTCTGGAATTACTTATCCCTTCTTCCTATTAGAAAAAAAAGTATCAGACTCAGGTCATCTGCCTACATGCAAGCAACTGTACCTGCTAATCTATCTCTCTTAGACCTTAATGTCTATTTCGGATACAGCCAACAGAAATCATAAGCTATATGTCACCACTGGTAGAATTTTGAGCTGAAAGTGTACACAGAATTGCTTTTATTTCTTTGGGTGACTATAGTTTAACTGTAATCTGTCATAGTGGTCCAAAAGCTTCCCTCTCAATGCCTCATGATGATTTTCTAAATATCTTCCTGAAACTCAGACTAATGTAGCAGAACTCCTGGTAATGCTGACTTGAAAATCACTGTCTAATCAAGTTAGTGCTTGTCTCAACCCTGTAACACAATTACATATGCTCTTCTGAGATGCCACTGGACAACTGCACTCTGAAAATAACTATGACCACAGGCACTGCGAAGAGATTGATGCTTTTATTTGTCTTGTGATGGAAGATGCATGGAAGTTGCAGTAAATTATGATGCTTTATTCATACAGAATAAACGAGTTCACCTGATGTTTAAGTGAACCTACATCTGTATTATCTGTGATTGTCTCAGACCAGAAGTTCAAATTAGTTAGAATAATTTTTGTCATTTTTCACTTTATTCTTTCTATAATATTCTTAGTAGATAACCATACATATGAACAGAAATTTGATATCTATGTGGCAAATTATATCTTTTGCAAGTAAAAACTTATATTTTACAAACCAAATGATCTTTTACCATAACATGAACTTTCATAACTTTAATATAAAATTTTTTCATTATTTATTAATATTTTCCTGTCATATGTTATTAACATCAAGTCTCAGTACTTGGATATAAAATGTTTCAGTGAATTTATATATTATATGTATTATGCCTGTCATCCCATATATACATATACACATATTTACATATATATGTGTTTATATTTACATATATATGTATATATACATATATTTGCTTTAATCTCTCTCTTCTTGTCCTCTCCAGAAGGAGATTACAAAGAATTGAATCACAAAATATGGACACAGAGGTTGGCAGCCATACCAATCTTCAGAATGGCCCAGAAAGCTGAATTCCACGATGTAACAATGTTTCAAAGCAATGACTATGTTCTCAAGAATCCTCTTCTATCTCAGAAAGGTCATTCTTTGATTCCACACATATATTCAGCTGTCTCATGAGGATCATCTACAAAGAGAACTCATCTTTACTCAACAGATTAAAAGAATAAACCTATCTGTATTAGTTGCTTGTTTCATCACTGTAACTAAATGCCTACAAAAAACAATTTATTGGAGGAAGGCTTTGCATTAGTTTATGGTTTGAGAAGGTTGTATGTACCACGAAGGCAAAGGTAGAATTCATGCTACCCTGGATACCTCATATTTTGTTAGAACAGAAGATTGAGAAAGGAGGATAATTATGCTCAAATGGCTTTCTCCTTTTTCTGATTTTCTCTATTATGGGTCTTATCCCATGGTACAGTCACCCACACATTCATGTTGTGTGTTCTGTTTTCAATTAAACTTCTCAGTAAGTACCTTTACTATCGTTTCCTAGGTATTTCTTTGTCAATAAAGTTGATATTGCAAATAACCAACACATCAAACAAAAGCACATTAAAAACAGCACCTATAATAATGTTTGATCACATTTCTGGAACACTGGCTGAGTCAAATCGACTTGAAAAATTGAACACTGACATTTGTTTTAATCCATTCTATAAAGTTCTATATTTTAAGAGAGTTTTAAACATCTCTTACATTGGGATTAGGATGATATTTATGGTCTATAGATTCATTGTTCATCATCTAATCACCACAACTTGGAATTCCTTCTCTCTGCTTATCTTTTCTTTTTCTCACCTTCCCTTTCATTGCTCATATTCCTTGACTTGTGCCAATTTATTTTTTTAGTGTTGGATTATATTTTTCTTGGCTGTAGTTTATTATAATTTTGTTCCTTGCTTTTCAGTACCATGAGTTTTAATGCTTATACATTTAAAATGTATTTTTCCATTTCCTCATAAATAGCATTGTGTCTGCCTTTTAAATCACATCTCTTTGTAAAATATATTAATCATTTTCCGTAGAACTTATTTTCATAACATTACATTGGTTTTTTTTTTTTTGAGATGAGATGCCAGTAGATTGCTCATGTGGGGTTCGAACTCAAGATCCTCCTGCCTTTGGCCTTCTGTGATGTTAAGATTACTCCCAAATCCTGTTTGAACTACATTAAAAAAAAAATCAAACTTCAAGTACTAAGTGTTATTTCACATTTTATTTTAGCCAGACATTTTAATTCTGCTTTACTCTAAGTACATCAAGGTACTCATTGTGTCCATTATTCAATTTGATATTCAACATTCCTTTGAATAATTAGCATATAATTATCATATTTCTCTTTTGCTTCTTTATGATCTTTTACAACCTGTCACTAGTCTATCCATTGATTCACTTGTCTCTGTCTCTTGATTTTATTTGTCTTATTGGGCCTCTGAGCTGTGTCTCAGGCAAGGATGAGAAATGTTTTCTATACTGACAAAGTAATATATTTACCAGTTGGTCAAAATTATTCAATTGTAGTCACTGTAGATTGAAAACAATCATAGAGAAAGCATAAATAAATGAAAGTGACGGATTACCAATAAAGCTTTATTTATAAAAGCATGTGTCAACTATATTGGTAATGTGATATATAGTTTCTGACATCTGGTTTTAATGTGTTTTTCCTTTGATTCTACATCTTTGATTGAGCATAATTCACATGACAGTATATTACATATATTTTATTTTACAGCATCTTCATATCTAAGACATTTTATTTACATTAATATGAAATACAGATATGGATTTTATATACTATTTATGGTAGATCTATAATCAATTTATACAAACACTTAAACTGGTTATAGATTTTCTTATGCTCTAAATGGGACATTATACTGACACCATAATTTAGTGTATATATGTATAGGTGGCTTGGGGTGTATGTGTGTGTGTGTGTCTGCCTGTCTGTCTGTCTGTCTGTCTTTATACTGGAATTTTCAACTGTGGCTAGGAAGCCTAATCAATTTTTATTTGTTCTGATTTATTTTCTGATACAGACTAATGGTGGCTTGAGGTTTAGTGTTTGTCAAAGCCAAATGCAAGTATATGGTATATGGCTGATATTTATACATTTAAAGATGTTAGCTGTGCGGCGCCTACCTCCCCGACCAGCAGGGAAGAAAGACTTGCACACCAGTTCCTACCAGCAGCAGTTTACTCAGGAATTGCTAGTTATATGAAGCTTGAAGGTGTGCCCCCAAGCCAGCCCAGGAGCGAAGCTTTATACCTGTGTAGGACTGCCCATGAGCCCATACCACGTCTTGCACTGTGATTGGTCAAGGACCCATGACACAAGATCAGGCCACCAGGAAGTACCGCCCCAGGACCAAACAAGGCTTGTTTACTCCAAGTCAGAAAGGGCTAGCCGACACCATCTTTAAGGCGTGGCAGCAGCACTCCACAGTTAGCCATAGTTGCAGCTTCTTTTCAAAAGCAATCAATAGGCTTAGGCACTGAAATAAGTAGGAGTTATCCATTTACATACAATTAAAAATGTGGAGGGAAAGTCAATATAGTTTTAACTATTATCAGTTCAACCTATGCAGTTTTCATTCTGTATGATATACTTACAACTTGTACTTCCTGATTTTTTTAAAAATAATGTCAACAGCTCAATTTGTCAATGAAGATTCATGAGCTAGACATTGGAGTGGAAGCCTGCTACCTCAGAGAGGCAGAGAAAGCACCCAGCTGACCTTCTGCCTCAGTGGACTTCCCACCAGTAATGTCCTCTCTAACATGCAAACATCATCTCAAAAATCCTCCTTCAAACTGAATGTCCCTCCCTTCTACTTCCTATGTGTCTCTCTATCCATCCTCTCGACTCCCTCTTACTCTCTGTTTTTTTTCCCCCTTAATAATCATATGTTCACTGCCTATCAACTGATTGCTGGCTCCACCTCTTGACCTATTGTTGACTTTATTTTATCCTGTTTAGAATATTCAAGCAGAAAGTTATTGGATAAAAGGTGTGTGCTAGAGCTGAGGCACCACAACTAAAAATAGGTTTTTTAGTAAATAACACAATCCTGGGGTTGACAGAGTAATCAAAGATTCTGTAACAGCTTTCTTTGTAGTTATACCACTAGCATTAACTGTTTAGGGCCCAAAAAAAAATCCTGGCTGTCTAAAAGTCTGATAATTATATTATATATACCCAGTATTCTGTCTGCTTCTGAACCCAACTTGAGCTTGTTTCTATGGCTAACCTTCTCAATAATTTTAAGACTTATGATCCAATTCACTAATATCAAGTCACACACAGGAGAGGGTATGAAACGTTCAGTCTGGGTATCTATTCTGTTTTGTCCCTTGTGTAATACTATTAACAATGTTAACCACACTTGTCTGAACCCTAACCAAGTTATAAACTAATCAATAAAAGTTTTGAGTAACTTAGCTCATATTGAATAAATGCATATACTCAAAAAATATCACAATCAAAATATTATGATAATATTTGTTCAATCATTCATTGACCATTCCTGTCCAAAGTATTTATTGGTTACCAGGTACATGCTAGACACAATCCATGGTCTTGGAGTAGATGAGTCAACAAATAACATGTTGTTCTTGCTTTACTTGAATTTTGTAATATCAATGTATTTACCTACTTTTTTTTTTTTTATAAATAATTTATTTATTTTTGAACATGAAATGCTTTTTTATAGCATGTTTCACAAGGGGAGGGGGTAAGAGGGGCCAGATGGTGGAAAAGTACAAAATCTTCTTGGCCTGTGCCTTGAAACATGTCATGGTCTATACGGTACACTGCCTTGAATTATGATCTACCTGCTGTTCTTCAGAAGATATGGTACACTGCTTGAGTTATGGTCTCCCTGCTATTCTTAAGATGATATGGTACACTGCTTTGAGTCTATCTGCAGTTGCTAAGCAGGATCTTGCAGTTGCCAAGCTTCAGAGGACATTGTGCAGGTGGGGAAAGGTAGGGGGTGAGGGTAAGGGCGAGGGTCCTGGCTTCTGGCATCTCCCCCTTCTCTGTTTAGTTAGAGAAGGCATCTTATGATCAATCCCAACTATGTGAATTTTGAATTTGGATGTCTAATTATGGGGGGTCTTAGACAAGTTCACAACCCCAAAACACTGATGTGAGACGAGTCACATCGATGGTCGAAGGTTTTAGGCTGTTTACTTACTTTTATCACTGAGTCTAAAATAATTACCTAGTCTCCAGAAGAACCATTGGATATTCCAGAAACATTTTATTTTCCCAAGGAAATTATATACATATTAGAACAAAATAGGTCAGAGAAAAAATAATTTTGTTCATTTCAAGCACAGATTAAGGTTATTCAACCAACTGATATTTTATCACCACATGAGTACATAAAATGGACTCAGTGCTTCCAGAAATTTGAAGAAATACAAAGGCATAATTGCATAACAAAGGGAGCCAGTCTCAATATTTTAGAATAAATGAATAATATCTGCTTAATATAGCTTCATTTGTAAAAACAGAACAAACATTACTCGCTGGAAGAAAAATCTTTTCTAAGGAATATACTCTCTTTCAGTTTCCCAAAGTTCTCCAATTCTCTTTGAAGTATATTTTGAACCCATGATTGAATTTTATATTTCATATAAAAGAAATACTTAGCAAATATCTTTGTACCAATTATTTTTTGAAGTATTACACACATGCACGTGCGCGCGCTCACACATACACACACACACACACACACACAAACTGTATTTGAACACATTAGAAAACCATTTTCTCCCCCAATATCCAAGTCTTTCTTTGTATTATATTTTATAAATGGCATTCTTTGCTTGTGTGGTTACAGATTCACACATAGTGTGAACTGTTTTCTTCAAGTATTATAATGGGTTTATTTCCATCTTTATTATCTGACTCTGAACAGGTAATAGGTGTTTTTTAGAGAGGACAAGAAGTGTACAGTGAAGAAACAGCACAGAAATCTATGAAAAGCTGTTGTTAGATCATGGGTGGGAGTGTTTGAACATACAG
Source organism: Grammomys surdaster (assembly GCF_004785775.1). Classification (NCBI taxonomy): domain Eukaryota; kingdom Metazoa; phylum Chordata; class Mammalia; order Rodentia; family Muridae; genus Grammomys; species Grammomys surdaster. Next base: position 9,968,894 of record NW_021604639.1, on the reverse strand, counting down.
TACAGATCCATCACTCGTTAGATCATGGTGTGAGTGTTTGAACATACAGGACTTGCTAGTTTCCAATTTTTTCTAAATACAACTTTTTACATGCATAATCCATACATATATGATGCTTTTGAGTGTGTGTGTGTGTGTGTGTGTGTGTGTGCAAATAGATAGATTATAGACATATAAATCTACATACTGCTCTTATTTATCTGAAAATCAAGGTCTCCTGCCTTCTAGCTAAAAGAAGACCTAACTAAAGAAAGCTCAGTCCCACTAACATAATCCTAATGCTGAGGAGGGAATAAATCCTAGTCATCTAGTCAAGATTAATAAAACAGTTCCTAATTTAAGACAGAGCTTCGTTTTAAAAGTCAAGGCAGAAATACATAGATGAAGACAACAGATGTCAACTCATGACCTCTTTTTTGTATGTTCAAACATGTTCATGTACACCAGCAAACATGAGTATTCATGAATACATATTCAAGGAAGCTTGAGTCCCTTCATCAACTGACACCAGCGCTGTATCTTTCTAAGGTTGCCAGGTCCTACCATTTACCGTGGGCTTGAAGACAATGTTCAGAGAACAGCCAGCATCCACCTCTGTAGTCTGACCCTGTGAACCTGAGCATCATGCTCTGAGAGAGAAATAATGCAGTCCTGGGCCTCAAGTCACAAATAAGAGACATCAAGCAAATTGGATTCTTAAAAATCCAAAGGTTAACAAGGCAATGATCATTTCTCTTTTGACCCAGAGGACAGTGCAAATTCATCACTTGAAGTTGGTAACAGAGTTCCTATCAATCACAATCATACAGATTCGTGGGTCAAGGGGCAGAAAATAATGACAGAGAGAAAGTAGAAATAATAGAATGCAGTTGAAAAGGGCAGATCTCCACTGACCAGAGTGCATCAAAGTCAATGAGAAATATCTGACATACACAGAGCTAATGGCTTAGGGGATGGTGTATGGTAATGTCTGAGATTTTAATTGCTTGTAAGATAAACCCATTATGTACATGAAAACCATTTGTGATAATATGATGTTATATGTGATGAAAACACATATAGTCCATTTATCAAAAACACGTGCATTTATGATAGTGAAGTATTAGATGCCTGCCTGTGATCATAACAGTCTAGACTCTATCCCTGGAAGTTACATGATGGACAGAAAGAACCAACCTCCTATGTGACCACATGCACAAGTTTTCCTTAACATAAAATATAATAACCTAAACAATTAAACACGTGCATTTAATCATAAATAGCTTTTAAAATATTACTCAAAAACACTTGAGTTGATAGAATTAATTATAAATTAAATGTTGCTTTGCTAAGTAGTGTTGTCAAATTGCCTGACTTTCTGAATGCTGACCACAGAGTAAACATGAGTCACCTCTGCTGAATTCATGCTTTCCCACGAAAGTAACCCTAGGAAAATATAAGTGACCCTGGTGCAGCTTTTATTTGTGACATTTTGCAAAGTTTGTAACTGTGCATTATTTTTAAAACGTTACTGTTACTCGTGCTCTAAAGATATTTTAAAATTAACTTTTAGAAATTAAAACATAATTACATCATTTCTCTCTTCACTTTCTTCTCTTATCCCTTCAGTGTACCTGATCATCTTGCTTCCATATCAAAGTCATGGCCTCTTTGTCTTTTATTGTTGTTGTGACATATGGATGCATCCATATATACATGCATCCATATGGTGCACAAATATAAAAATACAACCTTATAAATCCACTTAGTATTACTTGTGAGTATATAATTTCATGGCTGATGTCTTGAATAAGCAATTAGGGGGTTCATCCCTAAGGAAGACTATTTCGACCTCTCTCAGTGTTCCTTAGTTGTCTGTAGTTCTTTGTTTATGAGTGAGGCCCCCAAAAATGTTTATCCTTCACATTAGCATGCCTATTGAAATTTTACTTGTAGATAATATTTTGGCTATAGTAAATATACAATGAAATGTGATGCAAATATTTTCTAAACATCTTGTGCCTACTGCCTAACTATTAATAGTACTGTTTATTATTATTTTGGTTAAAATACAAATATATTGAAAATTATGGTAGTGAGAAAAAGGTACGGATACGATTGTAAATGTTGTCCATTTTGTGGCTATTAAAGAAGTTAGAATGTATAAAGATCAGACAATTAGCTAACTTAACTGCTGACAGCTAGTTCTTTTTCATCTCTTGCTTCTTCCTATTAATATTAGGCAAGTGTATCTTCAACTATCCAGAAAGGAGCTATTGGGGTTTAAAATATCCTCTCTTTCCATCTTCCCATCATTGGGTCATGTATAGACACAGATCATGACTTCTGTCTTTTGTGTATATTTGTTGATATAAATAGAAGATAAACAGTAATTTCTGTAAATTCTTAGTGTAGTGTGTCTTAATAAAAGGGGCTTTTAATAACATCTTTCTGGTGAAATAATACCTTAGTGTTCTAGGCTTCAAAATATGTGGGGGAGTTTAAGTCTTTTTATTAAGTTCATCTAACCTATTTACATTTTGTTTGTGAAAATCAGTGACTAAGTTTTGGAAGTAGGTTCTTCCCTTTTACCATTTGAGTCGCCCCAAAAAATGGAATTCAAGTTTTCAGGCTTGAAGGGAAGTGCCTTTATCCCTGAGCCATCTCTGTGGCCAAAGAACTAGGATTTTGACTGCCAAGGTGCCAGTCAGCTAAACCATCATATTTTTGCATATCTAAATTAGGATTCATTAAAGAATGCATGCTAATGAATAATATCATTTGCGCTCAATTTGACATTCTAAGTGATGCTATTTGTAGACTTATAATCCAGTAAAGGACAGAGATGGTGTATGTCTTATGTAGAGGAAAGAATATTAGATTACGTTGATCCAATCATCTTCAATGATCTGTTACATTAGGGAAAGCATTACAACGACCATGTTTAACAAACTCTTGTTTAAATATATGAAATCAGGTGTCTTTTGCATCCAGCAAACTCATATTAAAATTTTCAATAATTTTATTACTAAGTACACAAATTATGCTGATATCTTCATTCTAATTCACATGCATGTGAAAGTCTCATTTTGTTGAGTCACTGTAATTGGATCAATAATCAGAATGAGATTGTTACTCTTCTTACAAAGCTATTGTATATCAGAATGAACCACTTTGTGCTTGGAGAGGTTTATGACAGCATTTGCTCTCTGAGCTCTACTGTGTATAATCAATAAAGACATTCATAGATATGATGAATTTAACTGAGTAATTTAACTCTATGTGATCATGAGAAATGATTAAGAGAAGTAGAAAGAGGGATAAGAAAGAAATAGACACTGTGAATATCTGATACAGGTGCTTTGGGTTAGCCGAATGAAAGTCAAGAGGCAGTGAATGAATGCATGTGAGAGCTGGCCTATCTTTCTAGTCCAGAATCGTGTCTTCGGGAACCTTTAGTATATTTTCAAAGCTCTAAGTCTGATTTGATAAACCAGATTCATGGTCCAAAGAGCAGATTTACTTGAATCATCATGGTAACTGACTGCCTCTGCATCTGAGAATTACAAATGGGAGGAACAGTTTAGATGGGAAAGATTTCATTTCTCCTCATGTAGAGAAAAAAATTGACAGAGCAATAAAGAGTTGAGCAAATGCACAAGCTGATATTTGACTCCCAGCTATCCTTTTTGTACGGAGGTCAGGAGTCTTTTTGTGCTGACCTCTGGGACTGTCTTACATCTCCTAAAACAACTCTGCCATTTGTCTCTTGTATCTAATAGAGACCCAGCGGGTGGCTGTTAAGGCATGGCCTAAAAATAGAATCTTCCACAAGAAAGAGGAAGAAGAGTAAAAGACTTAAGCACTAGGCAGGTATAGTCTGTTTTATTTGCAAAACAAATCTGCCTACTCCTTTAGACAAGCCTCCTTTATTTCACAAGTCTAGATCAAAGTGAGTATTGTTTATTTAAAAAGCAGTTGTACATATCAAGGGCAAAAAAGCTGTTGGTAAGGCTGTAAATCCAGCCCATAATTAGCAGAAATTTAGTTTCTTTTTGACACTATGGACGAACTTGGGGTAGGAATGATACTTTGAACAGATGAAAGATAAAGCAATAGCTGAAAAGAATAGCACCTTCCTGATTTGGAATTAAAGATAGGAAAGCAGGATTTTGATGAATATTTCTATCATTGTTTAAGAGAAGTACAGAACTTGAGTCTACCCTTCACAATTCACAATTTAAAAAAAAAAATCCCTCCAGTTCCCGTTTGTTTGTTTCTTTGTTTGTCTTGTTTTGATTTCTGTACTTACTCTAAGTTGATACAGATGAGTTAGTAAAGCATTTTTGCAAATGTGTGCTTTTGTTTATGTCTAAGACACCCCACTAGAATCCATGAACTCAGCCTCAGCTCCTTCATGTTTAGATACTACACCAAGCGACTAAGAAGGATGAAGAGAACAGGAGGGGGGCAGTATGGCATAAAGCTAAAACATGATATATTAAATGATCTTAAAGAAGTTACCATAGAGCAGTGTGGGAGGCATTAATATTTTATCAAGTGAGACCAATGGTACATTAAACTAAAAAGACTTAAAACAATCTCTACTTATTTTCTTGAACTTTGATCTCACAAGATTAAAATTTAAGCTTGGGAGATAACACAGTCAGTAAAATGTTCAACACACATACATGAGGATCTGATGTCACTCTCCAGAAGCCATGGAGAATAAGGAGGAGGAGGAGGAAGAGAAAGAAGGAGAAGGAGAAGAAGACAAGGACAAGGATAAAAATGAAGGTGAGGACAAACTGGGCTTGAAGACATACTTGCAATCTCAGCGTTGAAGAAATGGAGACAGATGAATGGATGCCTGGGACTCCCTGGAATATTCAGTGAAGCCTACCAAGCTAGATACTCATACACTATTACTTTGTGCACTTCTATAAATTATGATACTTCTTTGTCCACATGAAACTACTATAAGCAGACAGTAGATTTGGAAATTACTATGTTCAGTTTAATGTGTTGTATTCTTCAAAACATGATTGGTTTTGAAAACAGGTTTTCACCAATGCAGATAAATGAGGCAAAGGTCAGTTGTGGAAGAACTAAGCTGGTAGGAGTGGTGTGTGTACAGCAGTAGGAAGTTTAGACAGATGAAGAAATCATTAAGATGAAGGTGTCCATCTTAGTGATGCTTCCACCATGAAGAAACACCACAGATTGCCAGCAGCCCACAAGAATCTAGAGACAGGCTGGCAAGAGTACCCCAGAACTATCTCTATTGACACCTCAACTTTGGACTTCAGCTTCTATAACTGAGATGATAGATCTCTATTGTTTGTGTTCCAGTTACAACAGCCCTAGTTCCCTAGTTCAAAGTTACTGTGGGATTTATTGTCCATAATAAGTGGGAAAGTTTTAGATACACTCCAGAAGAAGCCAGATAAGAACACGTTAACAGTGGGCCAGCATCATGGTTACTCTCAGGGCTATGACTGTTGTCAATTTAAGTTTTAGTGGCATACACTCTATTTTCTCAAAATTATGGAACTTAGCTCAGGTCAACTGGCTCAAGGACATTTTGCCCGTGTGTTTAGGTATTCAGAATGATAACACTAGACAGGAATCTGTGGGACAGAGATACGGAATTTTGAGTTTGTTCTTAGTTTGTCTACCTCTAAATTCTCTTACTGATCTCTTCTCTTAGGCTTCCCCTGATCATTTGCATCATAGAAAAGCAGCACTCACATCATTCTTGGACACAAAAATTGCAAACATGCACTCATTTCTGTAGATGAAACTGGCACTGCATTCTCTTTGTTGTTTGGAAATGGACCAAATTTTGCTATGGTTTGGGTGGATTATATGTCCTCACTCTACAAAGGTCTTACAATTTCTGTGTTAAAACATGATCTGGCTCCATGTTTTTCAAAATGAACTATGTGTCATAAATGTCAAAGCTTGTTGTTCAACTTGCCAAGAGTAGAGAGTATATTTGGGAAGGCTGGTTCACATGCCAGCATCCCAGTGGCACACACTAGTTTAGTTATTATTCTGTGATTTCCAGTGTCTATTAGCTGCCTGGGGCTGTAATTATCAGCGATCGCTCATCATCTTCCTATGCTTCCTATTGCTCAGCTATGCGCGTGCCATGTGCCAAAACTTTCTCCAAAGCCTTGAGTCTCCTTGTTGTGCTTTTGAGATATTTTTCTTTCTTCCTCTTTCTCCCATTTTAACTTGTAAAACTGCTGTCTGCCACATGCAGCTGACACATGACAGATGTCTTCCTTAGGAGTGAATAGAAGCTAAATGTTAGCCAGTTCTGCACAGCAAGGAATTCTTATTTCCCCCACCTTCTTATCTCCCCACCCAAACAAATATGACAATGACATTCCTAAAGAGGGTGGGTGAAGTAGCTTGGTGGGATATCAAACTTCTGGCAAGAATGTCTATGGAGTCTGGAAAACAATGGCTAATTACCAAGCTCTTGAATTCTCATTTTAAAATTCTTAAAGCAGTTTTCACGTGTGAACTCATCCTTTTGCAAAAGTTCCCTCAAATTATCCTTAGGTGTCTTCCTTTAGATTTAGATAACCTAATGGATAGTCCTTGATGCATTTCAACTGAGATGCCCCCATGGTCATCAGTCAATGTGAAGTTTCTTATGTCTGTTGCTAGAAACTGGAGACGTCAAGTAGTATTATGACAAGTAGTTGCAATCTCCTCAATTACAGAATGTTCTTCAACTTTTACCAAAACAGCTCATTGTCATAGAAGGTTGTCCCATCTGTGTGGTTTTCAAAGAAAGTTATCATGTAGTTTTTTACTATGGATATCACTATCAACCAAGCACCAGCTCCACATGTGTACATTCTGTGCATACCTCTCTCTTTCTCCCCCTCCCTCCCTTCCTCTTTCCCTCCCCTACCCCTCCCCTTCTTCTTCCCTCTCCTTCTTCCTCACCTTCTCATTCTCCATATATTATTTTGGAATGCTAAAAAAGTTTAATAAGGTGCTGGAGAGATGGCTTAGAAGTTAAGATTACCAGGTGCTCTTCCAGAGGACCTACATGGTGCCTTGCAACTGGATTTAATCCCAGTCTGGGAACCCAGTATCCTCTTCTAGCCTCTGTGAACACCAGCCACACAAATGGCATACATCTATACATGTAGACAAAACACTAATGTAACTAAAATAAAACCCAATAATACATAATATAATTTTAAAAATAAAAGTTGTTTCAAGATATGTGTTTCTTTGTCCTACTTTAAACCTGGAATGTTTCAGCATTAGCTCATATGAGTTTTTTTTGTTTTATTATAAAAAAGACTAAATAGCCTTTGATTTTCTAGAATTTAGAGAATGTAGAATACAGCATAATGTTTATAATAAATGAATGGTCATCAAATTAAGGCACAGCTTATTTGAGATTTTAGTACCATGTTTGTTTAATGTAAAATGAAGTTGTATACAAAATGAAGGACAATAAAGCAGTCAATGACTATATAAACTTGGTCTCTGATGACTGTTAAAAATGTAAGTGCTCCAAGGTAGATATCATGAACATATAAAATTTAACCTAGAGAGTCAAGTTAGTTATAAGTATGTACTCCAGAGTTGGGGAAAATATTTAAGGAGCAAAGAAAGATAAATCATTTGGCTTGCAAGACAGAGTGGAAGACTTTTCAAAGAAAATAGCATCAATGTTGTGTCTTGAAGTGGATGAACTGTAAAGTGGAAACTTGGGGCAATGGTAGGCCTTTACTTAGCAGAAAGGATGATGCTAGAAAAGGAACTGCAGATACACAGGACATTTTTTAAACAAAAAGTCTCGATTGTTCCTGTAGTTGGTCGGTTTAGTGCTGGTGAGTTTGTGCGTTTCTCATTTGTTACTTCTGGCAGCCGAACACTCTTCCATGTGCTTTATTTATCACTCAATATAATTATATTGTATAATTGCACATATTAATTGTTCAATAGCAATCATACAATATAAATATATGTAATTGCATAAAGAGTCTAGTACTGCTGGTTATAGCAATGACATGCTAGTCAAACTCACCAAACACTTGTTCAGCACAACTCTATGCTGAGTTGTGTAGACACAGGGATGAACAAGATCATGTACCTGTTCTTCAGTACTGATGGCTGTTGATATTTGGGGGAAGAAATATGAGAATACTGCCTGACTGACAAATGAGGAGTTTACTCAGAGACAACAAATACATACACTGCGGGTTGAGGAGGTAGTTCCATCAGTTACGAGCTTTTTTGAATTTTGATCCTCAACATTTCCATAAAATCTGGGTGCAGACACCTGGTTTTGATAACTTTGGTCCTGGGGGTGAGGGCAGAGACAGGTAGATCCAAGGAGTGTCTCTTAAAAGCCTAACCAAAAGAATTAGCTTCAGGTTCATTGACAGATCCGGTCTTGCCAAACTAAGGTGAGGGTGACTGAGGAAGATATGACATTTTGGTGGAGTATGTACTTATACACACACATACGAGAATCACATCACACACACACGCACATGCACACATGCATACACACACATCTACTTAGAAATAAAATAAGACTTTTGACATGTGACAAGATAGTAGTAGACAGCTGGAGAGCCTTGTTAGACTCTATGTCATGCATGGCTCCCTTTTAATACTATATTCTAACTCCTCATGCAGCCACAACCTTGAATGTCTAGACTCCAGAAGAGTCATTTTGGTGCCTGGAAATGGTGCTATTCAAACTTCCCAGGGTACCAGAGGGCAATAGAAGAATGTTTATAGTCTACAGACACATCAGATGATTTCTGGTTCCATATGTTTTGTATCTCTAGTCATCTTTTACTGAGGAATGTACATTTTGTTAGTCACAAATATATATGTATATATATATATATGGAAAAGGATGATGTGTGTGTTTGTGTGTGTGTATATATATATCATGTATGTGATATACATATTATATATGACATATCTATATATCATATATATCATATATATCATATTGCACAGAGCATCATGTATGTTAGGAAGAGAATCCCTCTTTTATTTTATACTATAGCCAGTGTTATTAAACTTCAATAATATAGGTCTCTGATGCAATGCTATAGTCCGTTTTTGTAACATAATCCCTTCCTTTCCTACCACCAATTCATTCAAGGCTACCATAATTTCATGTAGCTAAACTTCTCAGATTGCACCCGAAGAATGCTGAGAAAATGAAAGCACCTGTTTAACATTTTAGCTGTTGTCTGTGAAGACTCTTAGCATCCAGCATGAGTAGAACTTGGCAAAAACATCTCTGGTTTTTGTTCTCATATTTAGTTAGAGTTGTTTTCTCAGCTTCTGAGCTGCTTAAGACTTAACAAATATCTTCAAGGAAATAAAAGCTTACATACTGTACTATCTAGCTTTATTCTTATGTTTACCTTTGTGATATTTTATTTTAATTCCTTTTAATTTTGAGATTATTATTTAATTACATTTCTCCCTTCCTGCGTCCTTCACATACATCTTTCCTTCATCTTCTTCAAGTTCGTGGTCTCTTTTTTCAGTAATTGTTAGTACATACACTATAACCTGTTCAATCCATACACTGCTACTTTTATATATTATCAGAATTGACTGTCACTGGACTACCAATTTGTGTGCTCTGCCCTCTTAGGAAACTATTTCTTCCATTTTCAGCTTTCCTTAATTTCTTGTAGATTTTTATGAAGTCCCATGGATTTTTCTCTCTTTTGATTTTGTGTCAACATAAAACAAGCTATAGTCCTTTGGGATGAAAAAAATTGAAGAAACCTAAGAAAAGGCTTCCACCAAACTGACTTATGGTACATTTTAAAACTAGTGATTAGTGTGACTCCCCAGCTCATTGTGAATGAGGGTGTTCCTGGATAGTCCTAGAATGGATGAGCAAACAAACTAAGGATAAATGAGGGCGGCTAAGAGAATCAACTAAGTAAGCAGCACTCCCCCCAAGACCTCTACATCAGCTGTGCCTCCCAGTAACTATTGTTCTTAAGGTCTCCCCTTGATTTTCCCAATGATAGACTGTGACCATTTTCTTCCCAAGTAGATTATGGTCTTGGTGTTTTATCACAGCAATAGAATCCTTAAGAGAGACTCAGATTATTTCCATGGACACCTTTCTATCTTCCTTGCTCTCATTTGACTAGTTCTCCTTCCCATTTTACTCTCATTCTCTCTGTATTTTCTTCTCCTTACTGTCATGGATCCCAGTTTCTTATGCCCTGCTCACATTCTGTGTCTGCAATGACTTAACCAGGTTGTTTGTTTGTCTGTTTGTTTGTACTTATTTCTAGGTATTTCAAGCAGATAATAGTGCCAGCTTGTTGATATGCCATTACTGTTTAACCTGAAGATATGGCTCCATATGGAAACTTGCTGCCAGATCAAATGTGGTGGGAATTTCAAGTTTTAGGTCAAATTTCTGATTCATCATTCTCTTTCCGGTGTGTACTATTTCACTTCAATGCCGTGAGAATATTTCTCTATAAATTCATAGTCATATTTATACAAGCTTGAATTATTTCAATATTCATTAAGATAATAATATGTCCTAATTTATATGAAGTCAGATGAGTAAAGGTTAAGAGGAAAAGGCACATTTGTTTGTGCCCAAAATTACTTATATTGAGACACAACAAATGTGTAAACTGTGTGCTCTTCAGTCTTGGTAGAGTTACTCATTTTAACTGTGCCAATATCTCTGCAACATGGTGTCATATCCTATTAATGTTCTGATGTGGACTATCTATAATCACAGTAACTTAACAATAACTGATTTTCTTGTGCCATCACTCTCTGATATCCCACTACTGGGATTAAAGTTGGACATTGTCATTAAGGACACACATACACACATGTACACACACACACTGTGTGTGTGTACATGAGTGTGTGTGTGTTTGTGCATGCACATATATGTGTGTGTATATCTAAACTCAGATCCTCATGGTTCTGGAGCAAACACTTTACATGCTGACCTTTCTCTCTATTCCGAGTTTCATAATATTTTCAATTTAGAATTTTTAAGAACTTCATGGGTTAATTATCATGCTGAATTATTTATTATTCCATAATCAGCCAATGTATTCTAATAGTATCTTGGTTTAATAATGAATGAACTTTGTTAATCTAATCCTGGGTAATTCAGGAAACAGCTTGTCTCCCCTTTAATGTCTTTTTCTGATAACGATGGAGATTTATATGGATAAAATTGCTTCCACGGGAGATGAAGTGCTTCTGATGGCTCTTTCAATCATTGGAAGGGACCATAGAAGCATGTAAAGTTCCTCTCTGTGAATGGGGCAGGGAAGCTGATGTCAATTGTGAAGATTCAGACTGAATTCTTATGGAGGCTTGTTGCAGAGAATCCATATATGAATATATGGACTACACACAAGAAGTGAACAGAATTTGGGTTTTTTTTATTTGAATCAACCAGTTGATGAATGCTGTTGAATCACTATTAAATATCATAGCTAGTGATAGGATCCTCAAGGTACAGTATCAGCCGAATGAGTCTGTGTTATGAAAGGAGATGTGGTACACTGAGGTACTTGACAATGGCTGGGTAGGCCAACAAAGGCCTTCTATAAAGGAAATAGACTGCAAACTGGATAACTCAGTCCAAGAGGCAGGGCACCTCTGTAGTCCCATCTGGTACTGAAGGCCTGAAGGATTTATTTCTAGAGAGTTTCTGGTCTTCAGTCCACTGTCAAAGCCAGAAAATCTGGAGTCTGATGTCAGTAAATGACTGCAGGTTCAGCCAAAGTAGCAAAGGACAAGTAGCATTGCCTTTCCCTTTACCATCATAATACCTGAGCCATCCCTACAAGGCGCTGCCCATTGTGGGGGAGGGTCTTCTGTTTTAGCAGGTGCCACCCAGAGGCATCTACCACTTAGCTTATTCCTGTTCCAAATTAAGTCAGTGACCAATATGTCCCATCCTACATGCTTCCATGGGCAATAGGATAAACAAGTTTAGACACCTGGAGTCCTTGCGTTTTCAGATCACAGGCTTTGATAGACAAAGCCAGAAAATTGAAAATGACTATAAAGAAGATGTCGTTAAGTGGGAATTACATGTCATGAAGAGAAGAAGCAGAAAGTGAATAGAGTTTTCCCTGAGAAGAAGGAGCAATCTAAATAAGGAGAGTGAGGCAGGGTGCCTAAAAGCAAAGTACTATTTGAGCAAAGTATTCAACAAGCGAATGCACAGTTAAAACCTTCAGACAGAAAGGAAAGAAAACAGGCTAGAACCATGTAGGAGACTATACTGATAAGAAGTGTTCTAAGAAGACACACTCATCGTGTAGCCAGGATGTAAATGGAAGAGTTTGTAATCCATTTCTAAGTAGAAAATTGACACCATTGGATAGAGTAGGAAAGACATTGACCATAATACACAATGCTTATTTTTCAGGACAGTTAGAAAGGCTCTGAAATCACTTTGGTAATTGAAACAACAAAACAAACAACAACAACAAAACCGGAGTCATACAGCAGTAGAGGTGTGTGTGTGTGTGTGTGTGTGTGTGTGTGTGTGTGTGTGTGTGTGTGATTAATGAGACAGGTTTTTCTGAGAAGGAGGGAAAGATTATCTCCAACAGGTGCTGTATGAGCGATAGAGGGGTTAAACCAGTGACTGTTTCAAAAGCCAAAAAGGTGCTAGGGTAATGGCTAACTGGAGAAGTACTTGCTACCTATGGATGAGGATCTGAGTTCAGATCTCCAGACCCACAATAAAGTTAGGAATGAAGGCTCACATTGAGAATTGAAAGGTAGGCCCTCAGAGCTCACTGGCAGGTAGTCTATTTAAAATGACGAACTCCATGTTCAATGAGAGGTCCTGTATCAAAAAAATGCTGTGGTGAAGGAATTAAGACATTTTGATAGCATCCTGACATCAACTTTTAGTATTCTGGTGTGCTCCCAAGAATGAGCACACACACACACACAAACACACGCATGTGGTTATGTATATGTGTGCATATTTGGATATGATGTTTTTATTGTTGTTTTAATGTATGTGCCTACAGAATGAGCATACCACATGGTTGTACTTACACTAAAATAGCAATAACAACAACATCAAATAGTATGTAGCTTGGAATGACAGTGCTGCGATTTAGTACTTGGGAAATGGCAGCAGGACCATCAGCAGCTCAAGGTTATACCATGTTGCATTAGACTGTGTCACATAAAACCAAAACAAAGAGCAATAGTGATTGGGATCCAAAACAATTTTAATTTTTGCAGGAATGTTTAAGATCAAAGAATTTCAAGCACAGGGGGCATGCAAATAGGATCCTGTTCATTTGCAAGTGAAGCAAAAATCAGGAAATTGAGGAGCAATGGCTTGGCAGGCAAGTCTTTCTTTGAGGCAGAGCTAGGAGATAGGGTTGTCTACTGTGGACCACAACCAGTGAAAAGTGTTACCCTCTTAGAGTGTTACTAAGAATTATGAATCGAACCACTGCAGCCTTGAACTGTACTGGAAGGACAGTGGGGACATGATCTTGGCAGTTTAGGACATGGCTCCTTTGCCTCATAGTGTAAGAGTCATTCTGTCTACAATGGGGGTAGCAACCTTTGTCTTTGACCTACTTGCGAAGGGTGGAGCAGTACCATAAATGCATTCTGAATAGAAAATGTGCTTTTTTAGTAAGCAGCTAGCAGTAAAAATGTCCCCCATTGAATTCCTGGGAGAATGCATGGAAAAAAAAACTGTTCTCAGACTCACAAATGGGCATGGGGCTATTAGGGACAATGCACTGACTTTCAGAATAGGCTTATTGTAGCTAGCTGTTAGTCCTTAAGCTTCTCCCTTGCCTCAAAGACAAATCTCAGTGACAGAAATTCCTACACTATACATTTATGAATATAAAAAGATGTATGACTTGGAGGAATTCCTTATGAGAGTGAGATGTATTCTGAGAGGACTAACTCATTACCCGTTTCTCAGCATAAGGTATATTTGGAATTGGGTAAAAGCCTCCCACTTGCTTATGGTAGGGCTATCAGAAACAGAGAAAATAGTCATAATGGGCAAGCAACAGGGACATGCAAATTTGTTGGCTGCGCCTTATTTAATCAAATTTTTTTGTACTTATTTGAAAGAGGGAAGAGGGCTTATTACTTAGAAACTCTCAACCTTCTTTGTTTACTTGTCTCTAAAAATCTACCTGAAGAATCATCTTAAACATTGAATTGATATCCTCGTAGAGTAGAAATTCTTCCATGAGTAGTAAAATAACTTTATAATACAAAAAGATGGGTAGAGAGTGTGAAGGTCCCATAAAAAGCTGTTATCTGTCACACACACTTCCAGCCACACAGACAGCAGTTCAATAAAGTATTTCATACCTGAAGAGGGAGCATTCCTTATTTGTGTTCAAGAATAGACCTCTAGCTACTTACTAATATATGGGATTAATAAAGAATACTGAGGAAAAAATATCATTTCTGATTCTCAGAATTTAGCTCACCCACTTCTTCTGCATGTCCGTGTGTTCTCTGTGTGTGTGTTCATATGTACATGTATATATGTATGTTCACGTGGCATGGGGGTATACCAGTGTGCATGGGGTATAGAGGCTGGAGGTCAACCTCAGATATTGGTGCTTAGGAGGCAGCTGATCTTATTTTTGAGAAATAAGATCAGATCTCTTACTGAGGCTTGGGTCTCCCTGAGTAATCTAGACAAGTGGCCAGATAGCCCCAAGCAATTCCCCTGTTTTAGCTTCCCCAGTGTTACAATTACAAGAAGTTGCAACAATGCTCAGGTTTTCTTATTTGTTTTTATGTCAGAGCTGGGGTTTTCACTGAAGCTCACATGTTTGTGGGCCTAGCACTTTATTACCAAGCTACCTGCCAAGCCCATTGTCTCCCTTTCTACATTACCAATTTTCAGTGACTTTAGTTTCCTTTAAGTAACTCAGAGCAGTTCGTACAAGGTAAATTTCTCCTGAACTTTAGATTCTTTGTTTTATCTGACTGCTACTGTAACCTAGTAAATAATATTATTAAGCACTTCCTGGAGAAGGTGATGGTCTACACATCACCCTATCTCATAAGTCCAAGGGCACCTTTTTGTTGAGCAGATGTAACAATGGTGGTGGCATTTTTTTTTCTTCAAAGGATCAGTAGTTGCTACTAAATGATTTTGCTAGTAGATAAGTGCTTAGTACATTAAGTTTCATTCCTTTTACTAGAAGCTCAGAAAACCAGAAAGACCATCTGATGGAAAAAGTAAAGAGGTTTCATATATATGACCGACTTCCTGCCCGTGTGTTATAACAAGCGCTTTGAACTGAAAAAAAAATCTCTCTTCACAACTGCATGACTGTATGACCAGAAGTGACTGGAGCCACCTTTCTGAACTTGGATGTCCTTGCCTGGAAAGGATTTGGTTTAGAGGAAAATCAGTGATTGTCATGCTAGTTTGTTCTATAGGCAGGTTTCTTACAAGCTTCACATACATACCAGTATGTTGTTCTCTTGGCACAGTTTTAATGCCACAGCATCAAGTTTACATTTTCCCCAATTCTAGTTTCTAGAATTGTCTATGTAAATCAGTGTCTCTCAAGAAAAGAGAGAGTATAGACACCTCTGGCAGGAGACCCTAGCAACACTCAGTGTCCCCTGAGGAATGGCTTTCCCTAGATTTTGCTAAATAGCCATGAGTGCAAATGATGGGCATATTTTGGAGGCCTCTTCTCCCGTGTAAAACATGGACATTGCACAGCTATCAGCGGACTATAATGGAGTGTTGTGTGTAAAACAGTGTGTGTATGAATTAGGAGGAATGGGATATATGCAGAGATTTTGCTGATGCTTCTTCACCTGATTTATCAATCTTAGGTTACTTCATGGTTATGGAAAATAATTTCAAAGGGCTGAGGGAAAAGCCCAGGGGTTAAAAGGACTTGCCACAGGGGGATTAAGATCTGAGTTAAAAAAAAAAACAACAACCCTGAAATACATACAAAACTAGACACTGAAGCATGTGTCTGTGAATTACCAGCCATTCCAATGAGAGATGGGAGGTGAAGGCAAGCTAGCCAGCTAGACTAGTGTGCTCAGTGTCTCTCTAAAGAAAGATGAAAGATGATGGCACTCAAGGATGGTGTTCCATCTCAATCCAGGTGCTATGTTAGTTGTGTTCCTTCACTCACAGAGGCCAAAACACACACACACACACACACACACACCAGAGATGGATGCACACACACACACCAGAGATGGATGCACACACACACACACACACACACACACACACACACACCAGAGATGGATGCACACACACACACACATACACCAGAGATGGATGAACACACACACACACACACAGACACATACACAGAGGTTTATAAAAATTATACCAGGCATGGATTAATTGTTACAGTCAACAGTTACCAATAAAGTTAATCTAGTCATTTTTTCTATGATTTTGATATGTTTAAGTGACTTTCTTCAACCAATGTATAAAATACATTAACTTGTGGCTATTTGGGAATGAATTTTATAAGTCAAAGTATTAAAATATTGTTAAAAGTTGAGGTCACAACACATACAGTACATGGTTTGGGTTTTTTGTTTGTTTGTTTGGGTGTGATTTTGTTGTTGTTGTTTTTCTGGAAGCCCGTTATTTGTTTTTTTGTTTTTAAGTAAGATCACAAGTGGAAGCTAAGTGTTGAATTTGCATTTGCAGATTCTACTCAGTAGCCGTCCCTTCAAAGAGAGTGTTGCACTGTATACAAAGAAAGATCAGATTTCCAGAGAGAAAGGTTTATTTGGGCTTATAATTTTTCCTGTCTCCCATGGTAGGGAAGACATGGCAGTAAGAGCTTGTGGCAGCTGGTCAGTCACATCCGCAATTAGGAAGAAGAAGGGGATCAATGTCAGAACGCATCAAGGATTCTCCTATTTAGGCAGCACAGGATTCAAGTCCACTAATGTTATCCCACTTCAGTTAATCTAGTCAGAACTATCTCATAAGAACATAGCCATAGACTAAGATAAGCTAGACAATCCCTCGGAAGTGTCTTCAGAGGCTTGTCACGTGATTGTTCTAGATCCTGGCAAATAGGTACTTAGTGTTAACCAGCAGAACCTGTTCGGAACAATTTACTATCTAGTTGAGGTAAAGGGATAGAAATTGAAATCAGAAACTGGGTCAACACCACACCAGTGTTAAGGACTCAAGCTTTTCAAGGTCTAAGTGTCATTTTCAGCCTGCTTATCACTCTCTTTGATCAGTGTATTATGGATTTTTTCAAATCCGACTTCTTAGAAGAGAGCTGTGCTCAATACCATAGGGCCAGTGCCACACTGAGCATCATCTTGTTGAAGTTTTGACCTTGACCTCTTTCTAAATAGCTTGGCTTCAGTAGGAAATTTAGTTGGTTTAACAAGAGTCCTTTGACCCTTGGCATGGGGTTCCCTAATCATCTTACTAAACATAGCTTTCTAAATACCTAAGCACCTTAATTTGTCTTTCATCAAATCTATGTATCTATGTATCTATGTATCTATGTATCTATGTATCTATGTATATATCTATGTATCTATCTATCTATCTATCTATCTATCTATCTAATCTATCTTTCTCTCTTTCTTTCTTTCTTTCTTTCTTTCTTTCTTTCTTTCTTTCTTTCTTTCTT
>NW_021604639.1:9938544-9951209 GCF_004785775.1 Grammomys surdaster | reverse complement strand
CTTTCTTTCTTTCTTTCTTTCTTTCTTTCTTTCTTTCTTTCTTTCTTCCTTTCAGCTGTTTTTCTGTTTCCATTGTTTAATGGATAGACTTTGAGGCTTATTCCACAAAAATTGTGCTCTGTCCCCAGAAACCATGAACTCATCTGACTGGTTGCATTCTGAGAACATCTGTGGCTCTTTAAAAACCATTGTTACATCAAATCTTTACCAAAAATATAAAATAAATGTGACCTTGGGGGAATGTGTTTAAGATTTTTCCTTTACCTGATATGACAGCTAACCTTAAATCATTCTCTTTCTCTAAACTCAGAACAAATGAATTCCATGTTGGTTTAAAAATTGTTTAACACATTGCAGTCTGTGCCAAATGTTTATGCCATTAGATCATTGTGCAATGTTTAGGCTCGTGTCCCTGTTCCCTAAACTGTTCTGAGAATCATCAGAACAATCACTCTAGAAGAAGCAGCACTAACGAACAAGCCTCCTCAATGCATCCCAGGGTACCCCATGCTCCCCATCAACCAAATCTTGATGCTCTGCTTTCACTGTCTGGTGATTGGAGCATCTGTGAGTTGACAATGGGCATCAGTAATTGATGCCACCTGACAGTCTCCCTGTCCTATCCTGTTTTAACTCAAGAGGAAAATAAATTATCACATCCCCCAAGAGAGTTAATCTTAGAATTTTTAAGAAACAGTATTAAGTTAGCATTTGAGAGATATGTCTGTGTGAAAAGCTGATCTATTGTAGAAGGACACAGTGGTCTATTTGTAAGACCAGAGTACAGTCCTGTGATTCCAACATTTGGGAGGCAGAGGAAGAAGGATCCAGATTTCAAGTCAAGATCTCACTACATTGAAATTTTAAAGCCAATTTGGGCTACAAGAGTTCTTATCTCAACAACAACACCCCCACGAAAAACTAATGAATAAATAAAATAAGAACTAATATCTGAGGCTAGGTGAGGAGCAGTTTACATCACTGTAACTGTCCTGAGTGATATATACAACCCTGTATCTAATTTTCACACCACTGTAATCATTTCCTTATCTCGGAGAGGGAGCATGGATCATCAGAACGTAAAGGCCTAAGACCACATTGCATGGACAGCCAGGTGTCTGATCACTTAGACTTGGGTAGTTCCATATCCCTTAAAGTAAGAAGTGTGGGTTAAGCCATCTTTACAGTTTTCATAAGCTTAAAAGATGTAAAATACCATGATCTGCATTTTAAAGCATTTATCTCCAACATATATATTCATGGCTGTATCTAAGAGATGGTGCTACATCATTTGATGTTTTCTTGGAAATGTAACTTAGAGAAACAAGGAGATCTTGTGATTCCCTTTTAAGAACTCACTGTGCAAATCAATGAGGGAAGAATTGCGAATTCTTACTAGAAAAAATATTTAATTCACTCTGCTCAAAAATTACCAAACCAAACAAAGAAAAAAACAAAAAAAATGAAAAAAATTACCAAACCATAAATAATAGAAGTTTGAATGAAAAGTTCAGTAATTCCTTTGAAAAGAAAGTCCAAATATTGGGATCAACCATGAAATCTTGTAATTTATGTAATAAGTAATTTAGACACATTCTGTGAAGAGGTCCAACATCTGTGTATTTAGTAATTTACCTCATTTTTTTCTACTTACACCTCAACTGTCAATCACTACAGATTTCATCTTTTGGTCCAGACCTGTGTCTCATGTCAGTCTTAGTGCTTGGGACATTTCCTGGTGTCGTTCTCTGTGCCAACATCAACTTTAGCTTGTCCAAGAAAACAGATATCCCACTGTTTTGCACTTTTCCCTTTGTCATTAAATAATTGTTTTGTGTCAGTTTAACTTTTCATATGGACTATAAATTTACAGAAATGGCAGGTTTTTGAGACACTGCCTAATTCCTGTGCTCAAGAAATATCAAAATCCAGGTCAGCTAGAAATGTAATTTGCAGTGTAAGTGAATCTTGGGACGTTCTTTCCAGCTTCTAACCATCCATCCTTTTGTTCTAGGGTGGTCCTCTTACTCTCTCCATTCCTACTTGGTAACTGTAATGTCAAGCCCTGCATTATGTCACAGTATCCTGAGGAAGTAGACCAGATGTTCATCACTGAAGAAACACCCAGGTGAGGACATAATCTCTCTGTAAGCAATACATTAAATGGACAAAATAGAGCATTTTAAATGAGTTGCTACAAATGGCAAGATTGAGAAAAGGCCTTGACAATTACTGAGCAGATAAATGGGAATTCCACTTTCCAAAGAGGTCTTATCTTGCTCAATATTCTTAATATATTTTGTGATGAAAATGTCAAAGTGATATAAAATCTGAAACCTCAAAACATCTTGTTCTATTACTGTGTATCAGAGTTTCAATATGAAAATGTCCCATTGTAGAAAAATATCTAAAACTGCTTCAGTTATTTGTCTCATTTCTGTAAATTAGCTCTCAAATACTTATTTTTTAATTTTGGTTTTCCTTAAACCTTAGTGTATGTGAATACAGCATGGATAAATATATGAGACCTTAACATCTTAGGATGCTTATTGTAACATAGGGAATAAAAAGGATAAAAATACATGAAATGTAGTAATATGATTGATCATATCTATCATCTGTCTATCTACCTACCTATGTATTTATCTATCATCTATCTCTATATCTATCATATTTATTACATTGTAACTGTTTCTCGACTTACTTTTCATCTTTCTGTGAGTTTTCAAAGTTGAGCTGAGGCCAGTTTAGCACTAAACAATGATTTTTGCATCACTGGGCCAAGAATGCAAATCTCTGGGCCCTTCCCTTCAATAATGGTGCAGAGTATAGAATATGTGGATGGAGAATGAACATGATAGATTATTTTTGCTCAAACTATGATCACACTCTTGACACTTGACTATATGCTAATTAAGAAAAAGGGGAGAAGGCGGAAATCTGAGGGGACTGCAGAAGCCCTGACAAGGAAGATAGCCAGTAGGAGGTGATTGTGACAGTGCTGATCTTGAATGATGGATCTGACACAATTTGAGCCCTAGGTTCACTGTAGCAACCTTCATTATCCATACCACTTGATTTCTGAATTTATTTCAAAGTCTAGTACAGTAGCAATAATTATTTTTGAAGCGAGTTTGAGTATAATCTTCAGTTTTATAAAACCAACAATAAAAAAACAAAGGAATGCATTTAATTTTAAGAGCCAAGACTTTCCAGGATCTAGTGGTTACAAAATACATGCCATGTAAGAGAACATTCTGACTTCTAACATAAAGTTGCTACTCAGTTCATTCCGTTAAGTATTGAAAATCATGGGCTTAAAATGACAATGTTATTAATCTCTAACCTTCGCTGTGATCATGATTAAGATTTCAGAACATATAGTCTAGTATCATGTATGTCAATATTTAGGCACTCTTCCTCCTGATTGAATATCATAGAATCATTTATACCAAATGATTATCAAGTTTCCAGTATATATAGTATTATTTAGAAACATTAAGAAAAGGAAAAGGGGGTCATTTAACTTATGACTAATACTACAAATTATCAGCTATTTGAATGATAAATTCATGGACATCAATGTCCAGTTGTCATGTAATTGAATAGCATGCAGTTAAGAAAGGGCTGAAATTTGTGTAGCATAATATAATATACAATATCTCTCTATAAATTTTTATAGAATTATGATCTGATATCCACCTTTTTCATCCCCAAATTTCCTCACATTTTGTGCTTTGATAACATTGCATCATTTCTGGTCTTCGAACTCAATATATGTTTCACACAATTCTTACACGGCTTGGAGCCTTTGCCTCTGCAATGTGTTTTCTTTCCTTGCACTTCAACAAATCTACTATCCATGCTATATCATGTTCAGCTGCATACTTTTCTGGAAAAATGATCCCCAATCTCTTCTCATCATTGTAGAATTATTAATTCTACATCCAAAGGAGATATCCTACCACTAACCCCTGCTTAATAACACTTATAATATTCTTAACAGTACATTCAGTGGCTGTGCAGCATTACAGAACACAGCATCATCTCTGCTTAGAATAATACAAACTATGTTGTTGTAATTACAACCACAAATAGCTCAAACTGTATTTTCCTATTGAACTATAAACCAATCTTAAACGAAGGCTAATACCTCATCTTAGGTCAATAACATGTGAAGCTCTCAAGGTTTAGTATGGGCTCTTTAAAGACAAAGGAGAGCGCAAATCTCAAAAAAGGAGGCTTGCTCGGTCTTTCAGTAATAAACATTATTCTTTGCACCATACTTCTTTCATAGTCAGGAAGCCTGGCGTTATTCAACAATTTAGAATGTAATTCAGGCTTTCCACGATTCAGTTGTATTCATCCTGAAGACCTATTTCCTTAACACCTAGAATTTGGAATTTTAAATGGAAGTTTTGCAAATGGATATTTGAGAATGACTGGAGAAATAAGTCAACTTTTTTATTGTGAGAGGGCTAGTAGGCAAATTAATAAAATGCAGTCACATGGCCATTAGCTGTCAATTATGGTATGGCAGTGGGTCTATTGCATACCATCTATCTTCCATTGTGTTTGATTGATGGGACACAGTGTACCTAATATAATGCATATTGAACTTTCCATTAAGGATTAAAACGATGACACTGTGAATGAGAAGCACTTTTCTGTTTCAGCAGGGATGATGCTTCTACTGTGATTCACTGCAGGTAAAGCACAGCAGCTACAGCAGTGAAAGAGACAGAGTGTACCTTTTTATATAAGGTGTTCTATTACATATATCGCCAGCACAGAACATCTTACGTAATCATGTCCTAGGCTTTTATTGAAAAATGCAATTATCAGAGTCCAATGGCATAGGTAGAAAAACAAACACTTTAGAAATATGCCTGTAGGCATTCTTTCTGTAGGAAGAAGAAGAAAAAAAAAAGCAATTGTAAACTGATCTGGTCTATTCAGAGGGAAAGTGAGATCTGAAGAAATGTATCATGATTAGTGTGAACTTAGTTCAACAGAAAGATAATAGGTTGAAAATATAAAATAGGTCCCGTTGGGCTTAAGTAAATCCTGAGATGACAGGTCTATTACAGCAGTATAGCTGGATAAACACTCAGAGTGTGGAATGTCTGAGAAGAAGGGCAACATTCTCTGAAGAACAAGGCAATGCTGTTGTAGTTTCTTAACCCTTTTCAAGTAACTGGAGGATACTATAGTCTGTTTCTGGCTTTCCTGGCTTAATGTGAATGAGAAAAGTTAGGATATGTGTCAGAGAAATCACAATTAAAATGAGAAAAAAATGGTTAAGTAGTCAGGTACCTCCAACCATAACTGGGTTTTAAAGTACAGATTAAATTAAATAATTAGAATCAATCCACACTTTACAGGTAAGAAAATTGACAGGAATCAAGTTGCTGATGTCACATAGCTCTACTTAGACATGGAATGATAATATAGACTTTCTTATAGCTAATGCAATATTCTTTGCATGGCAGGGAGAATCTCTATATAGCTATTAATAGAAAGAAACAGTTTAGAAATCGCAAAGCAATATCCATTTTACCAAATATCCCTAAGTTCAAGAAATTTGGACAATACATCCAAAGAAAAAGGCAATAACTATTATGTTATTATATGCAGATAATTGACCAGTTTCTAGAGAGAAGTTCTCAGAAGTCAGCATCTGGCTTTGTGCTTTCTTTGCTTTCATTCAGACTACTCACATTGGCTGAATTTCTTTTTGGAAACTCAGGGGATATGAGATGATACTAAGATTCTTTGACCATGAGGAAGTAGAATGGCCACTTCAGGATAAGTATAAAGTCCAAGATTCCAGGAATGTACCCAGTCCATAGTTCAAATCCTCATCACACACATTAAAAACCAGTGCCATACCAGTCTCCTGTAACCCCAAGTGCTGAGTGAGATGAAGGCAAGAGCATCTCTAGAGCTCAATGGCCAGGCATCCAGGTGAATCAATGACTGTTCTCAAAATGAACTAAATGACAAATGAAACAAAAGGTGAAAAAGATATTGACCTGACACTGACTTCTTTCACATACGCACACACATAGAGAGACACATAAACACACACAGACATACAGAGAAATGCACACAAAAATACATACACACATAGAGACACAGACACACACTCAGACACACACATAGTAATACACACAAACACATGCACAGACACAGACACATACAGACACATGTGCACACACATATACAGAATGCGCTCACTCACACACATGCACACACATATACACACACAGAGACACACACAGACACATACAAACATGCAGACACACACACACAGACACACACACACACACACACACTGTTATTTGAATACCCCAGACACTAGACAATCTACTATCCTCACAAAAAAGCACATTAAAATATAGACACTTCACATCACTTTACAAGAAAACCAACATACATATATCAACATAGAAAGACTCATTCAATTAAAACTTGATTATTATTTCTGAACAAAAGGGGGCGTGCATATGGCTTTTACATCCATCTTGATGCTGCTATGATTGAATACTGATGTAATAACTACAGATAAGTACATTAACATCGGTTTTATGAGTTTTTGTTGTTGTTGTTGTTGTTAACTCAGAATGACATCAGAAGAGAGAGTAGAAAAGCCATCAGCTTCAAGTCCTGCCAAACAGATTCTCTGGCCTCTGCTTCTTCTTTTTTTCCTTCTTTTCCTTTTTGCACGGGCACCTGTACAGATCACTGTAGCAGGAATATTACTTCAGCCCTGTAAGTATGGAAGCAAGACCTCAGACCACAGATAAGCAAAGATCTTTCTGAGTATCTATGAATATCCCTCAGAAATTGATATAATTTACTATAAAAATATATTCTGGGGGCAGCTTTATCATTGAATACTAAAATATCTGTGTCTTTGGATAATCATTTTCTGCTTACACCATGGTGTTGCTATGCAACAGTGTCAGACTGACCTGTAATTTCCCCTCCTATTTATTCAGCAGTAAATACAGGACAGCTGAGGAAATCTTCCATGTGCTAAGTGCACTTGAGTGTCAGCCATGCCAGCTCCATGCCCTGGTAGAGTCCCTAATGAGCTAGGTAGTGCTATTTGGAGTATACTTGGCCTCGAAGTTGACCAAGTGAGATTTTCCACAAAAGTGCCATCATATCAAATTGTTATGTTTATTAATAAGGATTACTCAGTTAGTTGGCTGCCATGACAGAATGCAAGATGCTGCCCTTAAGGAATGGAGAGAAGCTGGATGTGGAACAGAATGTGAGATGGAGACAAGATCCCAAAGAATCTCTGAAAATTTGGGGTTCTGGGTACTACAGGGTCAGAAGCCTAAATAATGAGAAAATAAGATTCAACTTGCTCACAATAATTTCTGTGTTCATGTTGATTGTCTTCTCAATTTGGCACAATTCTATTATGCTTGACACTGAGCAATGTTGCTTCTTTGGAAGGAACTCAGGGCAGTCTTTCCTGAAGATGCAACTTGGACTAAACTTCAGTGACTTAAAATTAAGACACATGGAAAAAGTGAATAATATTAGGCAATCAGAGTAAAATAAAATGAAGCTTTGGACTTCCAGAGGTGGGAGTGGATTTAATATGTACTCAAAATATTAAGGAGTAGGCAAATAAAAGCACATGAAAGGGAGAGATAGAGGTTGGGGAATGGATAATGAAGAAGAAAATTTCACCAGACCCCTCCCTCCTGGAAGAGTAAGATCATAGACCGCTTAGGCACCCCTCCCCTCTAGAAGGCAGAGGCTAATTAACATTCCTCAGACCACAGGGAGTGGGAAGTGACCTGTGGGTGGGGGAGGGGCAGACCACACGGACAACAGACTGTTGACCATGCACAGATAAGTGAGGTCTTTGCCACCTCATTCCCTAAAGAACAATCAGTTTAAAAAGTCACACTGATCTGCCAACCACATTGTGCCTAATGACTGTTACCCCTAGAGACCGTATAAATGTCCACTGAACAAACTGTGCTGGGTCGCCTCTCCTTTTGGATGGACCCAGTATGCTGGAACATTAAAAATTCCTCTTGCTTTTTGCAGTGATTCTCATCTCAGCGTGATTAACGCAGGGAATCTCCGGTAAACTAAGGCTCTGCTCCCTAGATTCTTACAATATCACAGATGGACTGGATCATGGATTAGACTTCTGGATTCTTCTCTCATTAATGGATTAAGTCATGGATTCATTTCATCCTTCTTGTAAGTACTCTCCCACTGAGCAATGCCCCTAGAAGTATGGATGCATAACTTGTTGGCGATTGTGTGTACATTTCCCTTCAGAAATGTTAGGTTAATGATGGAGATGGTTTGTCGTATAAAGAAGTCTTCCAGCAGCCAGATGTAATGGATGGAGAAGCAATATCTAAAGGTACAACCACAATCCAAACCCAAGGCCTCTTAGACCCAGGGATTCAGCAGGTGCATCAGGGTCACATTTCCCTTTGGTCCTAGGTAGGGCTATAAACACTGAATCAGGCTGAATGAATTCCTCAAAGGTGGAAAAATATAGGGAGATTGCATGGAAGAGCTCCAGAAAATGAAGATATAGGAGCACAAGAAGAACGGATTACAGGGAACTAATTGAGTTAGGACTCTCTTATCCATGCTCTTCACCCAACCTTGATCTATGGAAAAAGCAAGTGATCCAAATGGATAGAGCCTTTCCATGCTAACATTAGATGGTGCTTATGTTTGACTATACTATAATTTAAGTTGTGAACTTCTGGTTTCATCAGACACTTGTTCAGAACTGATGACAATGGACTTTTGGAATGCTTCACCACAGTTATCATTGCAAATATACTCTTTGGTATGGAATGATGGTTTGGGATGTTTTCTTGCCCTTTCCATCCTCTGGAAAATGTTTGTTATATACATGACATAATACTAACCTCTGAGTGCTTTCTGCACATTTGAAAAGTCATAGGAGAAACAACCAGATACAGTGGCACTTTCACATACCTTAAAGTCCTACGGGGACTAGATCAATTTAAATGGAAAAAAATTCAAAAGCAACCCTATGTAGGTATAAAAGGACATTCTCAGAAGCCATACTGATTTTGAATAAAAGCTCCAGTGCCAAGAGTGAGCTATGTCCCTATGACTTGTTGGCCATGGAAGCCTCTGAGGCCTCACAAACCAGAAAGGCTCTTACTGCTCTTGTTGGTTGTGTTCCAGACCTACATGTTAAAACCCTATTGCTAAAGACACCACATCCTTTGACTGCAGGACATAGAGAAATTAAACTAGGACAAAACTGGAAATTCCCACTCTACTGGATAGCTTTTATAGCACCAGAGGGAATCATGTAGGCTGCTAGTGAATAGTCAAAAACATTCCTACATGATTATGGGTCCAGCTTGCTAAAACCCAACGTGCCAGGCAGGAATTGACAGCTTATGCAATAGTGCCTCCCTAATAATGGATAAGACCAACAAGCTTTGAATTTAAGGCCTGCTTCTCAAAAGTGAGTTCACGTCTGGTAGTGTAAGCTAAGACAAAGAACTGTGACTTAGAAAGCTGTAGGTACCAATGAGGAAAGAACTTCTATCATTTTCCTACATAGATGTGATGCATCTGTCAAATGTTCCTCCAAACCTTTGCTTATAACCATAGATGACTGTTGTCAGTCTCAACTCATAATCACCGGTGAAGGTCCTACGAACAAGTGACTGTTGCAATGGCATGGTGACCTAATTCTTACCCACAGGTGGACATCAACATTAATGCCCTTCAAGGGTCAGTTATTATTGGGGAAGAGGAAGACAAAAGAATGTAAGAATGGAGGAAGGGTTAGGGTGTTGTGTAGCAGTTTCCTCTAAGACTGAGATATTCCAACCTACAGAAAGCTTCATTAACCCAGGAGTTGAACAACTGAAAATAACTTCAGGAAATTCCTGAAACTAAGCGGATTCACTAGGCTCCTCCCTTCCTAGAGTAAATAATTGAGTAATGAGAGTCACTCTGAACAAGTTAAAAAATAAATAAATAAAAGACTCTCCAGATAATAAAGTTACTTAGAAAATGTACTTCTATTTCAATAGAATGTGTATAATAAGAAATTATTTTAAGAAGAATACACATAATTTATGCTTGCTTCTGTGTAATGTTCCCCATGAATAACATTTGGTAGATGAAGAGACCATTACCCAGATGAATTGAACTCAACATAGGGACACCAGCTAGTGGTGGATTGTGTGCAAAAAGCAGTTGTGTCCACAGATGTTTCCGCTTGAATACAACAGATAGTTAAAATCCCATAGTCACTAAAGGCAACTCTGCTTTTTTTTTAATAATTTATTTTTTCTCAAATCATAATTCATTCACACAGGGGTTATAAACACAGAAAGGCAGGATGTGGGGACGGGCATGACACTGGAGTGTGGGTGTTCAGGGGGGATACAGATATCTTTCAGACAATAAATCACAAGATAAAAAGAAAAGTGCGTAAATGTGTGAAAGAGAATTGTTTGGAGGAGAAAGCTTGACTGCACAAGAAGGGTGATGGGCTGCTGGGGGGGACTCACCAGAGTGCATTCATACACATGTGCAAAATTGTTAAAGAACGTAATAATAAAATAAGAGGGGAGACTCATTCACCAGTCAATAGAATCACTGTCTTTAGAAACAGGTCCAATAAAATGACTGGTACCCAAGTTGGAAATGCTCGATTCCTGGAAGTGAGGTTAAGAGCTTTAGCCCAGGCACCAGGACTTTCCAATCTGGATACCACAAACTGCAGGAAGGGACTGGTTTGGTGCAGAGTAAGAACAGATAGCTCCATTCCTTGATGTCCTTCAAGTTCCCTGCCCATCTATATCTCCATTAAGGTAGTGCAGTGTTCCATCCAGCATCCTCCTTGTCATAAAACATGTTATTCTGAGTTATGAAATGGACAAACGCCAACAAATAAATGTTTCCTGTTCCTGCCTCGTAATCTACTCCTCAAGACTCATCAATGGTGCTGTCTCCAGTCTCCTTAATAGTCCTAGCCCAGCAAGCATTTTATGGCTGGCTATGAAGCAGGCCCACCTGTGTCCCAAATTCTTAGCAAACAGGCCTAGCTGGCAGCTTTCCTGTTTGGGGCACGTAAATTTAAGCATGGGTAAATAGTCACACTCCCATCCGTTCACTTGAGGAAGGTTATTGTACTTCACATGCTGTTAAAAACGCAGTGTCAAAGCTGTGCTTTATAGTATCACTGCAGGCTAATAAATCATTGTCAGGTCTTACTCTAATAAAGACACCTTATGGGTGATAGATTTTATTTGTGAGTTTATGACAAATACCTAAAACATCAGGCATTCCTGTTGTAATCGCCTTTTATGAGCTTTAGCTTTCTCCTGTGCTCAGAAAGCACACACACCTATGTGTGGGATAGAGAAAGGCAGAGAGCTGGATAATAATTCAACTAGTAGCCTTGGGCATTTTTCTCAGTGTCTCCATGTTGCAGCCTTATGAACCTATTTGTAATAGATGTGCTGCTAATTAATTAGGCATTAATTCTAATGTTCTTTGAAGATTTGAATGAGCGCTGTGTGGCCATCATTTCAGCATGTTTATGGGTATAAGTCCTTTTTATTAGTTTTCACTGATTGCTTTTAAAAAATGAATACATTAACCCCTAAATAAGAATGTTTCTGTTGCAGTTATCTAGTTCCAGAGAACAGCTTTTCAGTTTGGCAATGGAAATGGTTGGGAATGTAAGCCAGCGTCTGTCTGACTGAGATCTGCTGTTTTCTTTGTTCTCTGGTACTAGAGGCTGAATGATCTTCCATTCACAGACAAGTTTGCACTCCTGTCTGATAATGATTGTTCTAAGATATTGGGTTAGTGATGTGAGACTGGACTATCATAGTACAACCTGACTCTCTGGGCTGTCAATGGTTAGGTCCATTTCCATGGGGACAGCTCAGGAACTGTTAACAAAGGTTTAATCTCTCAGGCTAGAAGTGTTTGTGGTACAGACAGCCTTTTCACACTTATGTTTTAAAATTAAAATGGAATTACATCATTTTACTTTTCTTCAATCCCTTGTGTTTTTGTGTATGTACATACTTAGGTATATATATATGCATGCATATGCACATTCTCAATAATATATTATAAAACCTATTCAGTTCCTTTAATATTAATTGTATATATAATATTTCAAGGATGACTGCTTGATATTGGGTAACCAGCTGGGGGGGGGTTTCTCTCATGAAGACCATTTCTCTTTTACTCAGCATCCATCCCTTAGTTGCCTGTGCTTCCTTGTATAGGAAATCTCCCTGTGATATTTCTCTGGTCTACTTCACCATGCCTAAGGCTCAGGAACATTTCAGAAGAGCAGACAGAAAGACTTGAAGATCCAGAGCTACAGAAACTTTGCGTGAGATCGAATCTCCTAGAAAGTCAGGGAGGGTACACCCATTGAAGTTTCACCATGCTGTCCAAACAAGTCCTGAATAAGGGTGTTGCCAATATACATGCTGCCTTTTTTATTCTATTTTATTTTATTTTTTATTGGATGATTTATTTACATTTCCTATGTTGTCCCCTTACCCCATCCCCCACCACCCCCTCGGAACCCCCAATCCCCTCGCCCCTCCTCCTTCTTCTCTGTGGATGTAACCTCTATCTAC
>NW_021604639.1:9908657-9923544 GCF_004785775.1 Grammomys surdaster | reverse complement strand
TCTCCCTCTCCCCTCTCTCCATTCTGATTTCTCATCCATACAGATTTATTCTTCTTTCTTACTTTATTTGCCTACCCACAGGGTGTGTGCCCTTCAGGCAACACAAACCAAATTTACACCTCTCATCTTTTCTTGTTTAAAGCATTAGGGTATGCCTTTATGTCTAGGGTATGTCTATGTCTTATGCAATCCTTAGGATTAGAGACACGTTATGTTCTTGTTTTCATATTTGTTCTGTATTTGTTTTCATATTAATTTTTATTTGTTTATTGTATACAGTAAATGATTTCACCATGGCTTTCCTTGAGATGCATATATGTTAGAATTATAATGACTCCTGTATTATGCATTCATGCTATTCCTCATTTCTCCATATTCTCCTGCTCTTCTACGTTCCTGTTCCTGTTCACTTAATCCTCATACCCCTTTTTTTCCTTTAAAATCCTGCATTTGTGCAACCTGTGTGAGAATGCCTTTGTAGGAACTGCTTATTTAGCTTAACATGACGATCTTCAGTTGGCTTTGTTTTCATACAAACAAAACAATTTCATTTTCAACATGACTGAATAAAACTCTAGTGTGTAAACACACTGGGTTGTATTCACCCATTCGCTTGTTTGTTATTGCACAGTTAGGTTATTTTGGCCAATATTATAGCAAGCAATTTATTAAGTAATGTTCAATACTCTAAGGAAATCCAATATCATTGCAGAACAAAACAAATCAATCAATTAGGACATAATCTGTACTAAGAAAGAGGAGACTCAGGAAATACTAATACTCCCTGCCCAACTTTATAGCAAAACATGAGAAAGTTAGAACTCCTCCGTGAGCAGTCACTTTCTGGAGTACCAGAATAAAGGAAATAAGGAAATGGGTCTTCCTTAGCTATCAACCAAAAAACAGTTTACATTCTCGTGTAAGTGTAATGACATAGGCAACACCTTATCCAAGTGGAGTCATGAAACATTTTCAAATAAACACAAGCCTCTGCTTTGTATCTTGAGGGTATTAAACATAAAAGATCTATCCTAATCTTCTTTAGAACTCTAAGCTGCATCAATAGTTTTCTCAAATAAATTCACATCTGGCTGAGAATGTTTCAGTGTTCTAAATTGCTATTGATATTTGATATTAATATTTGAAAATCTAACAGGTAGAAGATGTTTTCCTCCTGGTTTCATTTCTGAAATCCACCAATCAGAGAGACTGTTAAGTTTGATATTTTATTACGTTTTTATCACTGTGGCAGCACTGGATGAGAGGCCAGATCACATCTGCTAATGGGTGTTTGCTTAAGTGTAGCATCATCTACCAAGAGGCAAATGTTGAGGAAAAAAAAAGCCTTTGTAATCAAACCCTTATAGCTTCCTCCTCCATAGCAGAGTTGATGTTTCCTTTGCAGTCACATGCTGTGTTTCTCTGAGGGAGAGAAGCATATGGTGCCAGAGGGGCCAGAGAGTGTGCAGGAGAGACCAGGGCCACATGTGGCCACCACAGAAAGATCTTCAAAGTTTATTTGTGCAGCTTTCTATAGTTAGGAGTTCTGTGCTGTCACTATGAGAGAGGAAATTCTATTCTCTATATGAATATAACAAAACAATGAAAGTTCAGAGCCTATTTCAAAAGAAAACGTTGACAACAAAGCTATGTAGACAGGTCAGCATGCAGGATGCCTTGGACTCAGACTAGGCCACTAAGGAAAATATTGAAAAAGCGATACACCATTAAAATGTCCTTTTGTTGGCTGAGATATTCAGATACTGGGAGCTAAAATTGTTTCAGGATCTTTTTTTCTTTTCTCAGATTCTAATCAGAATTCACATGAGAAAAACTGAACAAAGAAATTCAATCCTGTTTTTATCACAGTTCATACGCTGGACTTGAAAGCATGATTCTACCTAGGTCATCTTAAAGTCACCTTCGTGGAACAAAGCTGTACATATTTTTAAACTGGCTTTGGACCAAGTAGGTAGTCACAAAGGGAAGATTTCTTTATCTATGAGGAAGAAAATGATCTTGCTAAGCAGAGACTTTGGGTGGTAAAATAATGCCTGTTTTTGTGAAATGTTGGATCGAGGAATAAATAACTATTGAAAAGTTTAAATAAGTAACTCTTAATGAGACTTACTCATTGTGGTATTGGCTTCACCAACATTTTATCCACTTTCCAAGAAGTAAATGTACTGTTGCTTTTTTTGCCAGAGCATACCATTCAAGTATAATAAAACACATCATTTATTTTCTAGACTAGGGCTAAGTGCTCTGCTTGACTTATTTAAGAGATTAATATAAGTATCACCTATTAATTGTGGTATAAGGTGTAGCAGTGATGAAAATAGCTTGCTTATGAAGTAAATTCACTGAAAAAGAAAGCAAAGGAAATCTGTATGTCCCTAGTTCATTCAGAGGATCAATCAATCTGAGTCAAGAGAAACGTGATCTAAGTTTACCTTGGTACAGAAATGAGGATGCAAAGAGAATCACTGTTTTGCCCATAAAAGGAGACAAGAGGTCACCGTGGAAAGCACATGGAAGCTAGAGACAATTTTATTACAGCTCACATCCATAAACAGAATCACACTTGACATCTCCAAGAGATGCTGTAAGTCATACGGTGTGGTATTGTACCTTTCTTGACTATGAATCTCATAGAATATCTATGAAGAATATCTATTTCTTAGATATAAGAAATTTTATCCAGATTTTTTTTTCTGGATTGAGTGACTACAGTGCACAACTTCACTCAGTCAGAAAATAAAAGTAGCTAAAGGATT
Organism: Grammomys surdaster; assembly: GCF_004785775.1. Classification (NCBI taxonomy): domain Eukaryota; kingdom Metazoa; phylum Chordata; class Mammalia; order Rodentia; family Muridae; genus Grammomys; species Grammomys surdaster. Next base: position 9,920,767 of record NW_021604639.1, on the reverse strand, counting down.
CACTCAGGAGACATAGAAAAGGAATGATTTTGTTTGAAAAGCTCCTAGTTTCAAATACAGTGTTACTTCTGTGGCCATTTAATAAGCTTTGAATGAAAACTGTGACAGTATCATCATAAGTTTATACCCATTCTGTTCCTCCCTAATTGTATGATATCAGTGACAATCTATTGTCAACAGCATGACAGGCAGGGTAGCCATCTTAAATGTCAATCATTTCTCTGCAACATGGCAGTTGTTATTCATGCATACAGAGATGACATATACTAATTTGTTTCTTTTGGAACAGAGTTATTAAAAGGAATAATGGATGAATCTATCTTATTATGGAACTATCTATGTGCAAGTGCACTACAGTAGAAAGCACAATCCTATGTTGGTCTCTTCTTTATTCAATTTATATAGTAAAATATCTGAATTATTATCCTGGCTTTGAATTGTAATAGAAAAGAATGTTGAATAGGTGGAATAGCCCGTTCTAGTCTTAGAGGCAAATTATAAATGACTCATATTGAAAAAAAATTCTCAAGTGAAATTGTAAAATTTTTAGTGAATCAAAAGCATATTTTTATCCACTGTTATTTAAAAATCATCTTTACCTTAAAAAAATTATGTCTGGCTTTAATATATTCTTATATCTAAGAATATACAATATTCAACAGAAAAGCAGATGTATAGTGGTTTGCTTAGATGTTTTTGTAATTTGAAAAAAAAAAAACATCTACCAAAGGCTCCCGTGTTTTGATATTTGGTCCTGTGATTATAGACCTACTTTTGAGGTTGTGGATCTTTATGGGGTGGTACCTAGTAACAGAAAGTCGGTTTCTAGAAAGCTTGGCTTTAGTTTATAGCTCAGCTCCATGTCCTGTATTTCTGTGCTTCCTATGTGTCAAAATGTGGGCAAACATTTACCCCAAACCCTACCACCATGAAAGGTTATGTATCTCATAACTTTTGAGGTAAATATACTCCTCACCCATCAAGTTGCTCCTCATCAGGTAGGTATTTGGCTACAAACTTGAGGAAAGTTACTAATGGAGAGTGTTACCTTAAAATAAAGTTAGTTATGGTACTTAGCAGAAAAAGTCTTTTGCAGTGACTATGTTCATAGTATTAGAATCCGATGATGCAAACCCAGCAGAGCTGCGTAACTCTCTTCTCAGGGACTCCCACGATCTGGAATTGTTTTCAGAATAACAGGAAAGGGAAGAAAGTTGAATAGGGAGCCCATCTGCTTCTAATTCAGCATTTCCAAAAAACATTGTGCATTAACTCCCAAAACAGAAAGCCACATTAAATTGTTGCTAATTTTAGGCAGCAAATGAGTAGAAACTCCAAAGGTAGAGCTTCCTCTCTTTCAAAATACTACTTTTCTGTGGTTACTTGGCAGCCTGTAGCCATGGTACCTGCTAAGGGTGAGCTGAAGAGAAATACTTTTAAGTTGATCATTTGGGATTGTCTAAGAAGTCTCCCTGGCTGAATTTCTTGGTTAATTTTGTCCAGTCTAGAATAAAGAATTTTTCTTATGCTTCACATTTGGTGGGCATGTGTGTATACATTTGCCCTTCCATTGGCCTTGCTGCTTTGTTCCAACTTTGGGTGCTCACAGACTACCCACTCTAGGCTTCCCTTCTACCAGATTGTGTTCTTAATTTGCTAAAGCTTGGGATAAAATTAACCATATACTTAGCACAAAATTAAGGTCAGCTTGATTGCCAGTTCTCCACTTTTATTCTATTGGACATCTGGTCCTACACAACTCTGGTTCAAAGAGTAAATGAAAAATAATTATATATATATATATATATATATATATATATATATATATATATATATTATGTGTGTGTGTGTGTGTGTGTGTGTGTATTACTGCTTATAAATTTTACAAACTAGTCTAATATTCAGATGCATTTTATTTTGAAAGATTTTGAAAGTGATTTCAGAATGCCTGTGAAAAACAGTGAAGAAGAGGTTCTAAGCATAAAGTGGAATTTATATCCATCTAAGACAATAATTTTATATGACACAAAGTTGCTCATAAATAATAATTGATTTGTAGACATGCAGGAATCAATCAATACTTAAGAAAGTAAGTTTGCTTGAATGTGAGATCAAAATCAAACAAAAGAGATCAACAAAAAACAAGAAACTTCTGGTATAATAGGAATAATTTTCCTCAAGTTTTGGCACTAAATTGCCAAAGTAAAACAAAGTGAATGATATGATAGGTCTGAGGGTCAGCAATTAAGTATAGAATAGATTAGTTTTTTTTTTACTTGTATTTGAAAAAAATGTTTAAGTCACACCCCTGAGGAACATAAGTGTGTGTGAAGGATGCACAGGATCAGGGTGATCCCCTTCCTTCCCCTCTCCATACATTTAAATTAAATTAATGCCACTTGTGAATTTATGAAATACATTTGAAACACCTTCCACAGCCATAAAGAACAAAGCACCAAGCCTTCCTAAAGACCAAGACCTCTGTCATGTTTCATGTGTGTTGTCTGTTTATAATTCATTTAAAAATAAAAACTCTTGGCTTTCTCTTCTAAATTATTTTTAAATTTACACACCATATTGACTTCCTCAGAATCAAAACTGATGCCAATTTTACTTCAGTTGTACAATGTAGGATAAGGTATACACTGAAGACAATGGGAGCTATCTGTATAATTTGATTGTCTCTATAATACAAAACTATTTTTATAAATAAATACACCACCATAAACAGCCACTTTTGGCCTGTGATTACTAAAACCGACACTATTTTTAAAGATTTATGGCATTTGTATTATATTTGTATGAAATACTTCTAAATATAAATTCTAAATGTCATGTTTGTTTCTTTTCTTCACAGACTTAAATATCATGAATACTTGTTCTAAAATGCTTTTTCTATTCAAGAAAGCTGTCAATACAGTAGATGCAAATAGTCAAGGAACAAGCAACACAATAAACAAAAATATTCAGGAAAATATGGAGACAAAGTGAGGGACAGAAACTGAAGGAGGGGCTGTCCAGAGACTGCTCCACTTGGATATCCATCACTTGTGCACTCACCAAAGGTAGACACTGATGAGGATGACAGGAAGTGCATGTTGACAGAAGTCTGATATAGCTGTCTCCTTAGAGGTCTGCCAGAGTCTGAAATATACAGAGGTGGAGGCTCACAGCTAATCATTGAACTGATCATGGGGTTCCCAATGGAGGAGTGAAAGAGAAGACTGAAGGAGGTGAAAGGGTTTGCGGCCTCATGGGGAGACCAACAATATCAACCAACCAGAGCTCCCAGGGTCTAAACCACCAGCCTGGGAGCACATAGGGAGGGAGCCATGGCCCCAGCTTTATACTAGGGGATGATGACATTGTCAAGCATAGGAGGATGAGGAAGTCCTTCGTCCAGTGAAGGCTGGAAGCCCCAGTGTAGGGGAAATCATAAGTGGGGAGGTAAGAGTGGGAGGGTGGGAGGGGGCATATTGTCATAGAATCAGGAGGAGTGGGGATGGGATGGGGGGTTCCTGGGTGGGGGGGAGGAAATGGGGAAAGAGCTTTATATCTTAAATGTAAATAAAATATCCAATAAAAAAATTAAAAAGAGAAAGGAAAAGAAAGGTATTAAACCCAATTATGTGAACACTCCTGTGATCATTGTTTCTAAGGGCTTATCAGGATGACCAAAGTATCTGAGACTACTTCCCTGTCCTAGCCCAAGGTCATTTTCATGTCTGAAGCCTACTTCCTTGTTCTAGCCTAAAATTTAGATTCCTGCCTGAAATTACTTCTTTGTTCTAGCCTAATATTCAGTTTCCTGCCTGAGATTACTTCTTTGTTCTAGCCTAATGTCTGATTTCTGCCTGATGCCTACTTCCTTGTCCTTTGCCAATATCATATTCCTGCCAAGCATCCCATTTCCTTGTCCTTGGCCCATGTCAGATTCTTGCCAAGCAGCCCCAAAGACTCTTCACCTCTCCCTCTTTTTTATTTCATTAACAAGACTGAGCCTGTCTTAGGTCATTCTAACAAGAATGCCTTCCTTACCCATCGTGGAATATACATTATCCAAAGCAATGCACTTATGTCTTAGGTTGGTAAGGCTCTGTGCAGAGTCTTACCCATCCTTGGCTTGCCAACAGATTAGTTCCTCAACTTATAACTGACCTTAATACATGCATGTAATCAAAATGGTATAAAAGCATAAAGGACGAGGGGGGATGGGATAGGAGGTTCTAGGGAGGGGAAATGGGGAAAGGGGATGACATGTATATTGTAAGTATATAAAAATATCCAATAAAAAATTTTAAAAATTAAAAAAAGAAAAAAGCTATAAACACTTCCTAGAAAATCCAACTTTAGTTAACTATAAACAAAAACAAAAGCCCAAAAACTGCATACCAAGTTAAGAAAAATTATATTTTGACTTCAAAACTCACAGCACATAATATGATCAATTTGTCTTTATTTACCTAAAAGAAATTAAGTCATAGATTTTGAAATAACTCATAACCTTTAGCGGATTTATGAGTTTTAAAGTGATTTTAATACTCTGATAAAATGTTCAGTTTATCAATAATAAATGTAAGTTAAGTAATTTTGAAGCAGGTAGCTTAGCTGTTCACATTAAATGGATTGGTATTTCCACACAGATTCATTCCTGGTGTGCTATGTAAGTGGAAAGGATGGTAAGATAATTACTCCTGTGGGGTTTGCCCATTAAAATATTGTACCTATTCTATACCATTAGATGGATGGATTGTGTTAGACAATATTTACAAATAGTGGATGTAGAGACAATTTTTTTCCAAAGGAAAACATAGTACTGACTATGGTACTTAAAAAGAAAATCCTTATTTCCAGACAGGTGAGCTTCGCTTTTTAGGGAAGCTGTTTTCCCAGGAGACGATGAGACACTAGGCGTTACATGTGAAAACATGTAGTAATTTGCTAGAGGTCTGGGACAATTCTCTCAAACCCCCTTAAAACACCATGCATGCAGACACAAGAAGAGCAATAGACCTAACATTTATTCAATTGAATTTTAAGGGATTAACTATTCTTGACAAATAATACTGAAATGTGCTTCTTACAGCTTGACATTAGTTGACTGGATGAAAACTTTTCTTAACACCATATAATATGTTTGATTCTGTTCTTCCCCATTGAGGTTGACATTGAACACTAGCTAATTGGCTCATGGTAGGGGATGTCCCAAAACAAAATCAACTATTTTCAGCAATGTTCAAAGCTATATACACACATCATATAATCCTATCAAACAAACACACACACATGTACACACACACACACAAAAATGCATTCTATACCACTTAACATATGTGGATTAGATTATGCATGAGTTTATGTGGGCATGATCACAAACAAATAAGCACATGTATTGATGTGCTCACATATATGTATACATAGTCAAAGAGAGACAGGTCTTTACACAACACTTTCTTCTAGATAAAAGAAAATTCTTTTTTTTCCCCATACCACACCATTGACTTATTCTTTAAAACAGTTTTAACAGAAAATTCACAGTGGATCTTCTTTTAACTTTATAGTTAATTTCAGTTCACCATTTACTTTAATCTTCCAGGTTTTCAGAAATAAATCTATTAGGCACAGTGAATTTCTCTGCTGGCCAGTTGTTCTTGGAGTCTTTGATCTGTGCACCAAAGAACTGGCAAAGCTAACCCTGTTCTCTCTCCCTTTGAGAGTTGTTACTCTTTGGTTCCCCATCCCTTGTGTGGTCTTAACAGCTTTTATAAACAGGCCATGGAGAGAACAATGAAATGTACATGATACCCCTGCTCTATGCGAGTTCTCTGAATGTGGAGTTAGAGTAGCCCTCCCTGTTGGCTACATATTGGTTTAATTTTCTTCCTACTTTGAAAATTTTGCTTCTGAATCACCAACCAATCTTTTTTGTCCTAAGATCTTGTCTTGACTGTTGCCTGTATTTTTCTTGAGCCATATTTCCATCCATCCCACTGAACAAGAATATGGCTAGACATCTGTCTGACATCCATTTATAGCATAGAAGAAGCTGAGACCAGCTACACAGGTTGATACATATTCCTTTGCATATCATGGGATCTATCCTTTTTGCACTTTCCTCTGTGAGCTCAGTTGAAATACAAACTAACAGGAAGTTCTGTGCAACAATCGTAGTTGTCCTTTAAAGCTAGACCAAAGGTTCTCAGTCCCAGCAATATAGCATAACGTGAAGTCTAGGCTATGATCAATACAACTACAGAACAAGAACGAAGACACAGTCTGCTTATACATGCCAAACCTTGCTGGTTTTCGATTCTTGTTCTCCTACTTCTGGTTAGAAAGTGGCTTTGGTAGTGATAAAAATCATTCTCACCAAAAAATGGTCCATCTCTCCAGGGCACAGTGACAGTGATATAATAAAATGAAAAAAGAAACAGTTTGACAATGTATCAGGGATATAACTATGAAGATGAATGAAAGATGATAGCAGAAATAACATAGCCTCCTACTTTTTTCTTCCATATAAATTAAACTAAGACATTCTAAACATCTGTTAAAGACACAAACATGTAATTAAAAGGATAACATAAAATAACAACATTGACAGACTTTTTTTAAAAAAAAATCTTCAAAGCAGATGTAATGTGAGTAACTACTGACCCAGAGAAATAGAATCTACGCCTAGTGGTGGGAAAATTACTTAGCCAATTATTTATATAATTAATGTCAGAAAGCAAGGAACCACTAGACATATGAGAAGAATCTCTAACATGAAAACATTTAACACCAAGACAAAAACAAACAATAACAAGTAATAACAAAGTGAACTTGAAAGAAACAGAAACAAAGCAGAGACAAAGAAATCCCTATATATGTAAACAAAACATTTTAATATTCTGGGAGACTGAAGCAGAGACTGCATCTGGGAAACAAGAACACATGGTATATGGGAAAATATGAAATATCTAGAGATTAAAAATAGTACTCTAAATCATGCGCAGGATATAAGGCAGCTCACTAGGAGAATGTCTGGAATTCATATTGAGAAGATTTGTAAGAGCAGCCAGCCATAGGAAGAAACTAGAAAAGAAAAGTATTAGGAAACAAAATTTAAAAGCTGGAGGAATTATGAGTGTCTAACTTTTAGTTAACAAAGAGAAAAGAAAATGGAGATAATTCTGAGAAGGAACCATCAAAGGACTACTTCAATCACATTTCCTAGTGCCAAAGGATTTCTATACAAAAAAAAAAAAAAAAAAAAAAAAAGCCCAATGAGAGCTCACAGCAAGAAATGGAAATAGAATTACAGCAAATAATTCTGCTGAGAAGTTTCAGCATAGTGTGTACAAAGGGAGGGTCTAACAGATTAAAACCAGATCGTATTTAGTAGATCAAAGGCCAGAATGGCTTTGGACTTCTTAATAGCAACTGTGAAAGCTTTGAAACAGCAGGACATCCCTTCATAACTCTAACATAATAATGATTGATTGCCACGAGAGATCCTATATCCAACTATTGTTTGCAAAAGCTAAAATATCCCCAAAGTTCACTCTCTGACATTTTGTCTTTAGGTGTTGCTTTGAGAATTCGATTTAACCTTAGAGAGGAAGAGTTTAAGAAGATGTAGCTATGGAAAGGAGAAATCCTCATCCAATACAAGAGGACATAGGACTGTGGTGGTTGAGAGAGAGTGGACACTGAACAGTGATTATTTAGGCAATGAATGCAGTGTGACTGGGTCTATTAACTTCAACAGAGATCTACCTTAGTGGTACCTGGTGTACTCAGAGCAGAATCAAGAAATCCTAGAAGGTTTGGGGATGGAACAGTAAGAGGGACCTTGGTAAACAAAGCCCAAAGATCCTCACCCCTAAAAAACAAAACCTCACAATTGTTAACTGCAAGAAGAAAATGAAGAGATAGGAAGTTCGGGAGAAATCTTTTAGACATTTCAAGCTGCTTATATGTGAATGAGAAAAAGGGTAGACAAGGCATTGGAGGCTATGAGTCAAAAGAGTTTGACATTTCTTCACACTGTGCTTGTTTTCTATTTACAAGATGCTGAGATATGTTCTCTTTATCTGGAAGAATCCAGGGGTAGTTGAGAATGACAACTTGAAAGACCATACCCAGGAAAAGATAAGACATTATACCCAGAGGCAGACGAGAAAGTGGGCTTTGCTATTGAAGACAGTCTTACTTCTGTTTAATAAGCAGGCAAGATTGAATAAAGGGCAGGTATCTATGAATTGGGAGCTTTTTTGGAACAAAGAAATAGAACACTTTCTTTTAAAATCATTGAAGAGGAACTTGAACTACATTGCTATTTTTCTTTAAAGGACTGTTTACTTCCTCAAAAATTAAGAATTACAATAGACTCTGTTTTAGAACATAGAAAGTGGGTTTAGAGAAGTTATGCAGTATTCCTGACATCGCAAAAGAAATAGAAGAGCTAGAAACCAAGATCATGATCTATTGGTTTGCAATGCCCTTCACTGTGAGTACTGTACTCAATAGATTTCACATAGTACTGAAAGGTAAACCTCAAATAAGGTAACCTGCATCCAAGCCCTAGAGATGAAGATTCTAAAGTGACTCAACTGTCTACAAGATAAGCTAACAAGCACATTAGATGTCACATCTGGAAGAGGTTTTCTCTTACATTCTCTCTCCTGTCCTAATCAGAACAGGCACACGGGAAAATTAGTTTTATTTTATCCTAGTGTGAAATCTGATCATTAAGAAGATCGCTGAGACCCTCTGAAAATATGGTTCCCTCTCAACAAGGTTCATTCTGTCATTATAACTGGCAACTTCACATTAATTTTCAGATTACAATCTGTGATCAGGATACAGTGAAGCTCAGAACAATCATAAGGCATGAGATGTTCTACCCAGTATATCCAGTGTGGCAGGCTGTACCTTGTGGGAAGCAACATTCTGAATCTTCATATATTAGGCTCATTTCACTAATGAGATGTACTGGAAAAAATGGTAAATGATACAGTTTCGGGGGAATAAAAGAAACCTTTGGCAAAGTCCAGGTTATTTTGTAACTCATGTTAGGAGTTCCTCACTTCCGACAAAAGGAAATCTCAGAATTGGCTTGTGTTCTAAGCCACTATGCCAGAGATGACACTGTGGTAGAGACTCATAGAATTTCAAGAAGTCATGGGCCAATGGAAAGCACCTTCAAGCCTTTGGAGTAAGATAAGAGTAAAATATATTTCTAAAAATATATTCAACTTCTAGTTAATGTTCAAATTAGAACAGAAATATATTTAAGCAATAACAACAAGAGAAAATAAAATAGGAGTCCTATAGGATAATATAGAAATACAGAGACAAGTCTGCATTGTTCAGATATCCTTGTCTAGGTACAAAAGTACAGGATAAAAGGAAAGCTTCCATGGTGGTTTGGTTTTTCTTCAGTTTTCCTGTTTCCCACAAGTGGATCATGCTTTCAATACTGATTCCCACAGTGTTTGCAATTTAGGAAGGCACTGATTGAAATAGTTATTCAAGGACTCACTGTAAGTAAAGCTTTTAACTTCTACCTCATTGCATGTTGACACCTGTTGAGCTTACACTTGGACTTTATAATTAATACACTCAACTCTGCAACTGGCTGAGTCAACACCACACCCTATCACTCTTCCAGTTTCTGGAATGAAAAGAAGTAAAAGGTTTCCCTGAATAACTTACAGTCTTTCCTCTAGTAAAAGTCCCATCACACTTGTAAAATCTCTGCCTCAACCACTAAGACACTAAAATCTGGTGTTCCAGTCAGGCCCAAGTCATTCCTTGCCAAGGACCTTTGGCTGAATTACAGCCATGGGACATTTGTCACTTTGCTGAGATCTTGCTACACACTAGACAGATTCTTGTCTTTTTTTTTTTTCTGAGCACACCCAATAAAACTTGAAATTTCTCTCTGTGAATATTCAGAAATGGCATGTGTTTAGGAGCCTTCAAGGCAAGTTACAAAGCACATTAGGAAGCAAGCTAGACCAGTCTGGTTTAGTGGCTTCCCCAAGTCAAGGAGCATAAAGTAGCTTAAAATCAAGCTGTGAAAAATACCACAAAACAACCACTGGAATTAAAAACAAATTTGTTTATGAGCTAGCTATGTTTTGCTGCCTAATGAGTGCTTCAAACATTCTTTAGACAAGACTCTGCTAGTCTCTAATGAATTCCCAAGGTCCCAAGGTGTCAAACCTCCCTTTCTTTCACTACTTTTTTCTTCTAGAGCTCATAGACATACATATGAGAAAGCCTGTGAAAAATCTTAGTAGCAAACCCCAATGTACAAGTTACCATATAGAGAAATTTCCCACCTAGAAATACATTGGAAAAATGGCAAAAGTCGCAAGGGACCACATCAGACATGATGCCCATGCACTTGTCTCAGGACAAATGCCTATTTCACAGCAATCGTTAGTCAATCTACTTAGTAATCACCTAATCATGGTAGTGTCTATTTGTTGAACCCTCAACATAACTTAGCATCATCTGTACTTTATTGCTTAAGTGTTGTAGCTAAGTCTTCAATACAGGTACTTTCAACCATGTACATGTTAGATTTCTAAAGTTAAATCTTTAAGATCCTCTACTGCTGGTCAAGCAGAGCATGGAAAGAATGGGAAAAAAATGGAATTCATTGACAGCATGAGTCTTCACCTTTAGCATATGCCTCTCTTCTTCCCATTGTGTTTGTTCTGTGCTTAAAAGAAAAACATGGAGCATGAAAATATGGCATTGTCAAATAATTCCCTGTTTCATTTCTTAATCAAATACTTATTCTACCTCTCTTTGTTGGGTGGATTGGAAGCCTCACATTTGTTTCCTGAGTCTTGAGAAGATCATGAACTAGAGAAACTTAAATGAGAAAGAATTGTTTCGACTCTTGGCTTAAGAGGTCATCATGAGGTTGTAGTGTAGTCACAGAATCTGTGGTAGAGGAAGCATAATGTTGCCTATGCACATCTCTGTGGACTAGGAAATCAAAAAAAAAAACAAAAACAAAACTGGGGTCACAAGCCCAGTAGGCCATCACATTCAAGGCTTGACTCTCAGGAACTTATTTATGGCACCCACTCCTTTACCTGCTCAAAAGCTAAATACCGTGGCAAATAATGTCATCAGCTGTGGACAAAGTGAACACACACAGCTGTGAGGGGCCTGTTATACCCAAACCATACGCATATTAACAAAATAACATTTGGTTTGTTCATGTATCACCAGTACAGTGTAAGCCAGAAGAGAGCTTTCCCAGATCCTGTCATTCAAGGTATTCATCCAATGCAACCCCTTACTATCTGTGTTACATCTTCTAGAGCAGAGCCTTAAAAATATTTTGGTCCATCAAGAGAAAAATGGCACAGCAAAACAGCCTCCTCTTCATTATTTCATTCCCCAAGTAAAACAGGACTTTTGATAGCCCGTATATTAGCAAGAAATGGTCATAGGTCTACCTTAAGGAAAGAGGCTCACAGTCATAAGGAAGAACATAGATATTTTAGAGGCAGTGACTCAATATTTGCTTATGGCGTTTTAAATACAGCCTCATTTATTTCTCATTTCAACCTGTAGGATGTAGGTCAACCTCTTGGACCATATGTACATCCATTTATGGCAAAAAGACACTTTTTTTTTTCTATATGACAAGAACAGAGAAAAGTACACACATTCTACATGCATACAAGCAAACATAAGAACAAATTTAACTGAAAGCTTAAACTATAGAACAATGCAATCTTAGAGTATAACACACGGGTGTTGAAGCAGGGATCAGTCAGTGAGGTTGAAGCAGAAAGAATAATCTGTGATTTTCCTGTCAGCTGCACGTGAAAGGGCACATCCAAGGGTCCAAGGCACATGAGGGAGCCCTGGGTCTCTGTTCCTTCTTGATCTACATTATTTGTTTATATGACTTTCTCTCATTTCTTTTCTCCCTCCTTCCCCCTGTCTTTCCTTTCTCTCTTTCCCTATTTTTTCTCCTTTCTTCTGCTATGCTGTTGTCTCATTGAAAAGAATCTGGCCACCTTGTCATGACTAATATGCTTATGCTTTCCTGTTATAAGATCCCTCCCTCCCTCCCTCCCTCCCTCCCT
>NW_021604639.1:9846270-9908557 GCF_004785775.1 Grammomys surdaster | reverse complement strand
CCTCCCTCTCTCTCTCTCTCTCTCTCTCTCTCTCTCTCTCTCTCTCTGAAACTGACTGTAATCTAAAAGTTTTAATTTCAAATCTGGAGGTATGAAAGTGAGGTAGCTCAGTTTGGGGAGAAGAAGCCTTCCCTGAATTAATCAGCCATTGCCAAGTCAGAACTGTTACAGAAATGTTTGAAGTTTCCCCTTTAGGTGGAGAAGGATATTTCTCTGATAAACTTTTTTTTTTAAATTATTGTAGGAAAGAGTACACAATTTCTGGGAGAGGCACACTTACTAGACTGGTCCAACCTCTTACAGAAGCAGGTTGTCTGAGCACACAACCACACCCTGGGAGGGTTTTTTACTGTTCATTGACACTTATTATAATCTAAAATGTTACAGCTCAAAAGAGAGAAGTATATAGAACCATCCAAACATATTTGACACCTAACCTTTAATTTACAAATATAATCATGATCTTTTGCAACTCTATGAGAAATCCAGTCTTAAACTACCTCCTCAAGTGTCTAGTTATTCCCATGGGCATTCTGGAATTGTAGAATAACAATGTTTCCTAATATCATCAGTTAAAGTTCCACTCTCTCCTCAAGGCCAACATTTTTATTCTTACAACTTTCTCTGTAACTTTCTTCCCTGTATCCTCCCAATTGCTTGATACTCACATACCTACTAAAGCATAGTCTTAGATAATTTAACTGGCTCAATAAAGCTGAAATATTCCAACACAGTTAGCAATAAGATGCTACCACGTTTTAAAACTAAACAAAAATGGACTTTAGAGTCCTAAATATATGACCATGGTACAACAACTCATAATTGAAGTCACTTGTGGGGAAAATTTAAAAAAGGCCGCCACAGCGGCAAGCTTGCGCCCCCGTGGCGGGTCCCACATCAGGGAGGAGGATTCTTATGGTTCCAGCGGCCTGAGGGCCTTGGCGGCGGCAGGCCCCAGTAACACGAGGAAGTCCTTGGTTCCAAAAAGGTTTATTGACATGACGGATAATAGATGGATCTAGGCGTACCCCCAAAAACTCAGGGCTGTCCCGAGTTATATAGGGAGGGAGAAAGGGGGAGGATTAGGGGAGGATCTGGGGGAGGAATGTTTAATTTGCTCTGCCCTCTGGCCTACATTAGTATGTAAATCTCTAGGGCTTGAGGCCTAAAGCCTGGCCTATGTGACTCTATGGAAATGTGGCTGTTTTCAGGATCCTAGATGATGGGAGGTACCGAACTCCTGCCGGTTCTCACGCAGAATTCCACGGAGAATCTCGGGGTTCTAAGTACCTACTCAACCATGACCCAGGATACCCTTATACAGTCCCACAGTCACTGAGTTCAGGCAACTTACTAATATATTCTTGCCAGTGATTCACATCTGTAAGTCATGGAAAGGTCTCTGTTCCTCCTCTCCTCTCCTCTCCTCTCCTCTCCTCTCCTCTCCTCTCCTCTCCTCTCCTCTCCTCCCCTCCTCTCTCCTTCCCTCCTCTCTCTTCCCCTCCCCTCCTCTCTTCTCCAACTCCATTCTGTCCCTTCCCTCTTCTCATCTTCTCTTTTCCCTACTCTTCTCTTTCTGTTCTTTTGGAATAAATTAAAATGACGTCATTGGTGCTCATCCTTAGTACAGTGTGACTCCTCTATTTGGAGGGAGCTTCCCAGGAGCTTTCTACCTGCTGACTCCTCTTCCTTTCCCACCCTATCTTTCTGTACTCCTATATATCAACTAATGTTTTCGATCAACCTACGGAATCATTGAAGGCCATCTGAAAGAAATAACAGAGAAACAAAGCAATAAAAGCCATTTAGAGAAGAAAGCAAAACCTGCAGCACAGAAAGCAACAGCAAACTAAAACCTGTATTTTAAAGTAAAAGTTACTATATACTTATAATGAATAATTACAGAGAACTTTTAATAGATATCAAAGAAATGATTATCTTTCATAGACCCATTTTTTTCTACTCTAAAATAAAGCCTTTCCTGGTAATAGAAGCAAATTGATTATCCATCTAGACCTCTCCTTTGTCTCTAGATTGAACATTTTCTTTATACCGATTTCCATTTCTTACAATTGGAAAGCCATAATATGGGTAATGGATTCCCTCTCAATTTGCTGGGACATATACTTCACGTCCAGTCTGGGAATGAACTATAGACATCTATGAGAGATAATCTTGGGCCATTTTGCTTTTCTGACTTTAAAAGACCTAGTAACTCCCTGCCTGTCCATCATCCTTGGCCATATTTAAAGAATACTAAATATGATTTTTTTCTTAAGCTTCCAACCTTTCAGTGTGACCCAAGTTTCACATGCTACTGTCTTCCAGAGATTTGTGCTATCTCTTCCAATATATCTTCTAGCAAGAACAGAAAGATCAAGGGCTCAGCACTCTACTCTTCAGAACACTTGCCAGATTTTATGCTTCATTCCTTGCATGATTTTATTAGCTTCCTTTGAAAAGCATTTTTTCTACTACCAGCTCTAACCTCTTTCCTATTTACAAATAGAATAGTCACAGGTTTTTAAAAATTATTTTAGTTATTTACTTTGCATACTCATGGCAGCTCTTCCTACCTCTGCTCCTCTCAGTTGCTCCCTCTAACCTCCTCTCTCCCCATTGCTCCATGACTTTCTTCTCAAAGAGGGGGAGGTCTCCCATAGATACCAACCTGCCTTGGCAAGGCAAGTATGAGTAGGACTAGGTGCATCTTCTCCTTTTGAGCCTAGACCCCAGTTAGGGGTCTAACGGCAGGCAACAGCATCAGCGATAGCTGCAGCTGTAGTTGTTAGGGGTACCACATGAAGAGCAAGCTGTACATCTGTTACACTTGCATAGAAGGCATGTTCATTAGTTGGTGGTTCTGTTTTTGTGAGCTCCTATGGGCCTTGGTTAGTTAGTTCACGCTATAGGTTTCCTTGTGGTTTCCTTGATCCTCTCTGGCTTCTTCAATCTTTCCTTCCCCTTTTCCACAAGATGTCCCAAGCTCTGTCTAATATTTGACTGTGGTTCTATGCATCTATTTCCATCAACTGCTGGGTAAAGCTTTTCAGAAGACAGTTATACTGGGTTTCTGTCTGCAAATACAGGAAAATGCCATCAATAGTGTCAGGGGTAGGTTCTTTATCATGGCATTCATGATTTCTAAGATGTAGTTTCAGCCTAGATGTTCTTATATATTTAGACTGTTTGCTTTCTTGGTTTAAAACAGCAAATTTTCTTAAGACAATTAATGATACATGCAGCAACCTTCTTATTTGAATATAAAAGCTCTGGGAGGTCTCTTCACTGCATATGCTTGTATTAAACATCTAACAGCTCAAAAGGAAGTGATGAAAGACAATGAATACTGACTTGGCTAAGTATTATGCAAGATAATTTGTAGAGTGAGTGGCACAATTTGACAGCCTCCAAGAAGGCATATATGGTTATAAGTTTGTACTAAGACATTATCAGAGTTAAAAGAAAGAAAACCACCTTAAGAAAATTCTCAATATATTGTCATTTGTTGTGTTCTTATGCATGGGAAGGAAATAGAAGAGAATAAGATCTTGGAGTTAAGAACGCCTTTTGTCTTGGGTACATGGTCAGCCTCACAAGCATACTACTGAGATTGAGGGTGACTTCCGCAGGTGGTATTTCCTGGAACAGGCTAGGGCCCTGGAATTGAAAAATTCTTTCAGAGCAGTAAGTATTCTAAACTATATCTTCTTTCACTTAAGCATTCATTTGTGTTCCTCCCTTTCCCTAGCTCTATGTATTCCTAATGATGCAGATCAGAAAGTTCATAAAAATGCATCATGGTCCCATTTAAGATATATGATTAACTGCTAATATGTGGTATTAACTTGTAGGATGTTATGGAGATTAACATATATAATTACATTTGATGGTATATGATAATTACCTGTTTGGTTGCATTTAAAAGCACAGTGACTTGAGAATGTTCATCAATCCACATATGGTTCGAAATCTGATGTGAAATTGCAGCTCATTTTTTTTTAAGTAATCAAACTGGCATCTATCCTAATGTAAAGCCTAATAGAGACCACCTAATTTTATGGAGATGAAGTTAATAATATGGTGATTGGAGTACTAATTGAAAAGTAATTTTTAGAAAATGGGATGTTCCGATCAATATTTTCCAAATGAGCTAATTAAGTGTGAATGTAATCCTTCTGAAGTTCTAACAAGACATACAGAACTTCAGCTTCGATTCTGGCTTTCCTAAGAGGCTGAGCTGAAGACACTTTGGCGATAAGACTTTTGAAATGCAGCAGGAAAGTGTCTTCTTAGAGAAAGTCTTAGGAGTGAGAATGCACAAAGAATGCAGCTCATAGCTCAACAGGGAAAGGAGATCTCACAACTTTCCTTAAAGGACCCACAGCCTTCAGTGTTGTTGAGTCCTTTTCTGGTCACTTTAAAGGTGACTTTCTCTCTCTGCCACACAGTTATTAGTTCAATCACAGACATATGCCTTCTAGTATCACCACCAATCCACAGCTCCATTCCCATTCTACTCTTGGCTCTGTTTAACGATACTAAAACTGATCTGTTTGTCCATTTAAAATATCCCTTATCCACAATACTTCCTATACCCCAACCCCAAAGCCTTATCTCATGATCCTAAATTACATATAGAAAATCTACAGCTTACCTTGCACTATGTCTTAGCTTAGAGTTCAAGTTCCCTTCAGATTTGAAATATGTATACTTAAAGGTCACTCAAAATGCTGATGTATACTCGACAAGAACAAATCAAATCCTAGCTTTAAGATAGCCTTGCTTTTCTGATGAACTCTGATTAGTTCCCCAAATAGAAAAAAAAGGACCTGGCATATGGTTCCTTGACTAAAGGAGCATGGCTCTGACATTAATTACTTGAGTTCTATCTTTAGTAGCCACATGATCAAAAAAGAGAATCAACTCCAGCAACTTCTCCTCTGACTTCAATAGGTCTACTATGGTATATGTATGTGCACGTGCACACACACACACACACACACACACACACCACCATCATCATCATCATCTCCCAGTTAAATAAATAAATAAAAATTTTAAATGCAGAGAAATAAGGGAAAAACCCAGAAGATTCCTGTGAGGGAGGATTTATGCTGTAGCCAAAAGCAATGAAAAAGGGGAAAGCGTTTCTGTGGAGTCTATCTCATAGGAACTCAAAAGAAACCAACTGCTCATTATTGAGATATGGTAAAGCAGAGAGAGCCTCTCATTAAGTTAAATGATAAAAGATGACATGTCAAATCAAAGCAGGATTACTTAACAACAGAAGTTTGACTGACAATATTCAAGTTACTTGTTTTTGTAATGACTTTATTTATTGCTTAAGAATATGCATGTATATAGTGAAGTATTATCTATCTACTTCCCATTTTCCACATCTCTCTCCCCTCATTTCCCCAAAACACATCTTGCATCTTCATGTCCTCTTATAATACTGACAACCCAATAAGTCTAACTAGTGCTGTTTGCATGTACTGGGATGTAAGGAATCTACTGGAAAAACAGTAGTCATACCACCAAACAAAGGTGTTTCCTCCCATAGCAGTTATCAACTACCTACAGCTCCTCTAGACCTCAGCTGCTTACTGAATCAATGGTGTACAGAACAATGCCAAGAATCTACAAATAAAGCAGATTTTGAAGTAGTGTAATGAGTAGAGACAGTGTCATCATTCTGTACCTGTGCTCCAGAAGATTTGAGATAGATAGACTTTCCTTATCAAGGTGCATCAATAAAGAAAACTATATGAAAGACTGACAGATACATCCAGTACCAAAGAAATCAGGTAGACCATTTATACAATAGAGGGGAAGGGGGAAAGATGCTTGATACTCAAACATGTCTGCTGGCAGAAGTAGAACAGAAATGAGAACAACACAATGAGGGAAAAATCACAATAAGAATAATAAACAGAAGATAGAGAAATGAGAAGTAAAGCATTTAGACATGACAGTTTCTGTAGAACGTTGATAAGACAAGACTAAGAGTGTAGGAATACTGCTATAACAGTGACTCATGACTTAGAATAAAAAGCAAAAGATAGTTAACTTTTTCATAGATAAGAAATAAAAGTGATGCCACATAAGGTCTCTATGAAATATATCACAATAAAATATTTTTAAATATTCTTAACATGATGAACTAACAAAAAGAATGTGTGGTCACAAGGAAACCAAACAGCAATAGTGACTGGATTTTTGAAGCTGGGAAGTACAGTATATGATGAATATGACCATGACATTGTAGCTATAGGTTCTCCTCATTTCTATACCCAAAAGGGAGAGACTGCTAAGACAATATTACATCAGAATCAGGGCTACCAGAATAAAGATGATCTGCTGGTAAATTTTCTTTCCCACAACTAATGTGTATAAGGAATCCTAGCTAGCCCTGGAGGAAAAACAATCCTCTTTCCTGAGATCTTAGAACTACATGAGGAAAGGTTGTTCCCCATGTAGACTGGGAAACCATGCTACTTTGAAATTCAATTAAATATAAATTTCAGTCCCATAAATGAACAGCATATTTCTCTATATATTAAGCAGTAAAGGTTTCTTGTTATACCAGGAAACATGTTCTATAAATAGAGACAAATAACTGCAAAAAATACAGAAACAGATCAATGAATGTATTAAATATCAAATAGATGTAGAAGAAAATGTATATATTTACTGTGTTTATTAAATACATAATAAGTGACAAGAAGGGCCAATTCTTTTAAAAATAGACTGAATGGAATGGCTAGAAGTGAGCTACTGTTAAATGAAAAATTTAATGCTTCAACAAATTTTAAAAATAGGTCTAGCTGGTGTCTGTATAAAATCATCACTCTTATTTTCTAGTGTCTTTGGTACTAAAAAATAACTACCAATTTAGCAACAAATCTTTGATCTATAACACTCTCTTGCATGCAAGATATGCTAGGGCAATGGTGAGACAAAATCTCATTGGAGTAACAAACCATCATCTGATTAGACATAAGGCCCACTTCATTAGCTGGATCCCATACTGTACAAGGCTTGAGTGACCAAGAAAATGAGACTGGTTAGCTCAAGGACGTAGTGTAAAAGCAAATGTAAAAACAAAATGTCGCAATAAAGTGACTCCTAATAAGATTCCGCTGTACTCACAGATCAATGTCTTGCCCAACTATCTTTTGAGAAGCTTTCTCCTGCAGCAGATCAGAACAAATACTGAGACCTACAGTCAGAGATTATGTAGAGAGGGAAAGACCTTGCAACACTCAACCCTAATTGAGATATCTTCATCAAATTCCTCCTGTAGTGCCCAGGGAACCCGGAAGAAGAAGAGGTGAAAAGAATGTAAAAGCCAGAGAGAATGAAGGACATCAAGAAAGCAAGGCCCTCTAAATAAATTAAGCAAAGTTCATCTGAACTCAAGAGACAGAAGCAGCATTCACAACACTGTCCAAGAACTCTGGATTGTGTGAATCTCTAATTTTTGATCTTTCTCATAGGCTCTTTTCCATCTTTTGGGTTGCTGTCCAATTTCAATGTGATTACCTGTTTTATCTTATTATATTTTATTTATATAGACAAATATTATGCAGACACAAACACATGTAACATACTCTTGCATGCATTAGCTAATTTAGTATATTTTCTCACAGCTAGAGTAAGATGGATTTAAAGACAACAAAAGAGATGTTTAAACAAAGTATAGCAATATAAGAGACTAGAGAAAAAGAAGATATTTCAGTATGTAGACAAAAATCAAATGTAGATAATTAAAGAATAACATAGAGCTGAAAATGAGTATATTTATATACAAATATATGAGAACCTGGAGAAAAGAAATCATACATGATGATAAAGG
This sequence comes from Grammomys surdaster, assembly GCF_004785775.1. Taxonomy (NCBI): domain Eukaryota; kingdom Metazoa; phylum Chordata; class Mammalia; order Rodentia; family Muridae; genus Grammomys; species Grammomys surdaster. Next base: position 9,900,696 of record NW_021604639.1, on the reverse strand, counting down.
AGAATGTTTTATAAGTCAGTAAGAACAGGATAGAGTTTTCAGAACATAAAATTAGGTTACTATATCACAAGCATTAAGACACAAATGTCAAAGACACATTTAGAGATTTTATGAAATGATATAAAAATAGCTTTGTGTTCTTTATGCTCACAGAACAAGAAGTGATTTCTGTAATTACATGAAAATTCATAAATCATAAAAGAAATAGACTAAGCTACAACCGGTTGTGCTAAAATAATGACTTGAACTACATTTAAATTGGAATTATAATACTATAAAAAACTGAAATAAATAAGAATAAAGCAAGAGATGAGTGTTTTTAGGACCTTCCAAAAAGATCAGTCTTTTCAGTAATAGGTTGCTATAAAATTAAGGAAATAAATTCAATATTTCAATAGAAAAGTGGACAGGATCAAAAAAATGATACTTAGGAGAAACACAAAAGTAAGTAGTCAAATAATCTGTGAAATATGTAGAAAAATGCAAATTATAAAATAAATTAATTCATATCCTAACCAAATGGATTGGCAAATATATAGAAATATCCTAAAATATCTAGTCCTTTTGAGGATATACAGTAATTGAAACATTTTTCTAAAGCTAATAAAGGTGTAATTTTAATGAATATTTTGGAAAATCAGACATACATCGTTGAATAAAGAAAATTTTTGCTTTTAATTATAAAGCAATGTGTGTGGGTTTGTGTGTGTGTGTGTGTGTATGTGTGTGTGTGTGTGTGTGTATACACATTTATGCTACACTTGGCATAAAACAAAATGAAAATCCTCCTTTCTTCATCATTGGCCAGGATTGAATTTGCCTGATTGATTTATATTCAGAGCATTATAACTATATATACCTGGATACTCTAAATGGTCATTATCACAAAATGGATAATGATGTTTTATTAAATCCAAAGAACTAGTATCAAAGAAAAGCAAAGAACTAGATAGACACATAACCATGGATTTTAATCATACTTAAAACTAATGAATTTTTCTATATGTCAAGGTATGCAGAACTAAGTATTATATTCCACAATATATGTTCAGAGGTGGGAAGAGAGATGAGGATTTAGCTCAGTGTTAGAGCACTTGCCTAGCAAACACAAGGACCTGGATTCGGTTCTCAGCTTCGAGAAAAATAAACAAACAAAAAACAAAAACAAAACAAACAAACAAACAAAAACAACCACAAAACAAACCAAGGTAACAGAGGAGGAGTGTTCAGTGAGTAAAAACACTTCCTGGTATGCCCGAAGTTCTATACTCATATACCCCATAAAAGCTGAATGAGCTGGAGAACATCCATAATCCCACTCCTATTCTGAGATGAGAAGCGGAGACAGAAGAGGCTGGAAGCAGTGAAACCAAGGAGGAGAGACCCTACCACAAAGCATGGTAGGACAGAACTGAGTTTCAAAATTTGACCTTTGACCTGTCCTCACAAACACACAGTAGACAACATGAATAATAATAGTCTGTATAAATTACTTATTATTAAACAATAATATTAAGTAATCACTAAGGCAGGGCAGGATAAAGGCTGAGATTACATGTACATCAACATATATATATATATATATATATATATATATATATATATATATGTATGTATGTATATATGTATATATAATACAGTAATTGAAACATTTTTCTAAAGCTAATAAAGATGTAATTTTAATGAATATTTTGGAAAATCAGACATACATCATTGAATAAAGAAAATTTTGCTTCTAATTATAAAGTAGTGTGTGTGGGTTTGTGTGTGTGTGTATGTGTGTGTGTGTGTGTATACACATTTATTCTACACTTGGCATACATACATATATATATATATGCTTGCAGGTATGCACAGAGATATATTCTTAGTCTGAAGCACAAATTTATTCTATCACTGTTCTTATTTCCAAAGGTCCATTCTTTAAGTACATCTTCAAATCTAGTCCTTATTTTGTAAAATGATAATATTTATTAATTTTTTGGAGCAAAGAAATGTCCTAGGAAGGATGCCAGTAAATACATCAAGAGCAATGTCAGATCAACCAGAAAATGGTCAGTGGTTTGTGAAGTTCATACAAGGTGTGACTACATTTATACTAAACTTCAAAGGAAGACACAGATGTAAAGATAGGAAGGCAAAGATGATTGATTACAACCATATTCCAATCTTTAAATATGTTCTTCTTTAATAACCACAAACATGACTGATAAAAGATGACCCCCTGTGGCAATAGCCCTATCATAATCCCCCACAATAGTACAATTGCATACAGACTGCCTCTGCATATGCTTTAGTGAGGATCCCATGTTTCCATTTTGAATAAGAGCAAAGCTATCTGACACAGAACATTTGCAATTTAGACTAATCTATGTTATTAAACCATTGCCCCTTAAATACAAAATGTTTCCTAAGTTCAACAAATGACAAAAGTTATACATGATCGTTCAGTCAATCTAGTCTATTTGGCAAGTTCCAGGCTGATGAGAGTCTCTGTGTCAAATATGATAGAGGTTCTTTAGAAATGGTACACAAGGTTGTCTTCTGGCCTCAATATGCACACATGTATACTCATAAATTAACTTGTACAGACAAGCACATCCACAAAACTCAAAAGATAAAATTGTAATTAATTGGTCTTTTCATTTTAGTCTTCTTTCATAAATAATGATATAGGCCATTAGACTTTTTTCAGTGGAACAAAACCTCAAAGGTCCTGCTTGCAATTTTGCAACACTTTAGTCTTGGGTGGTGATATCCAGTGAGTTCTTGTCTGGCTTGGATAGGGCTGGGAAGTTACTAAACCCACTCTCAAGACAATCAAAGACCAGGAAAAGAAATGGATAATGAATTCCCAGAGGTGTGAAGTCACAGGATTGAGTATTAGCCCTAGTCTGCCAAAATCAGAGGGTCCAAGGAACCACAGCTTACAGTAAATAGCTACAGAGGTATGGCCTGTGACTAAGCCACTGTGGTTAAACTGTATGGCTTACTATCAAACTTACTGATTATTTTGGAAAATTTTCAGTCATTATTTCTTAAAGCAAACTATTAAAATTTATCCCAGTTATGCAATGCTGATTTCATGTTTCCTATGTAATGATGCAATCTACCATTCCTCTAGGCTGGAAAAAAATGTGTGATGAAAAACATTAATAAAATACAATGTCCATTCGTGATACATACACATAAAATGCAAGAACCTTGAAATAGAGCAGAGATTCCTCAAACTGACATAAAACTCCAAGGCTGTCATCAGTATTTTTAGTGAGAAATTGGATATTTTTCTGCTAAGACTGGGTTCAAGGTAAGGATGGCTATTTGTTACAATAAGAGTGGATGCACTGTGTTCACTTTAAACATTTGTAGAGCTATACAGCAGAAAAAGTGGGTTGTGACATATACCAACTATGGTTTCAATTAATAATAATCTATCAAATTGGGAAATCAATTGTAATAAATATATCACACTAATAGAGATTTTTAAAAAATCATGAACACCCATTCAAGCACTATATAATTTTAAATCTACACTCTTGGAAGATAAATCATTCAATAATTTTTTTTCTAAATTAGACTGTTTCAGTTTGTTTGAGTTCCATCTATTTCTTTGCATATTTCAGGGTTTTACTTTTCTTTAGAATGGCATGCTATTGAGAGAGAGAGAAAGAGAGAGAGAGGAGAGAGAGAGAGAGAGAGAGAGAGAGAGAGAGAGAGAGAGAGAGAGGGATCCATAATTTTTATTTCTTGGCTACTGTGATTATTGAAGTGACATATATAGATGAGTAAGATAAGCAAGCATCTCTGTGGCATGTTAATTAGGAGTCTTTGAATATGCACCCAAGAACCCAAGAATGGTATAGCTAGGTCATATGGTTGTTCTATTTTTAGATTGTTAGAGGGACCACCATTTTGATTATCATAGTGACTGTACAAGTCTGCATTTCCATTAGAAAAAAATAAAATTCCCCCTACACATTCTAATGGTTGTTGTTTTGTTGTTGTTGTTTAATAAATGATGTTTTTGGTTCCATCTAAGGTGAGACAGAACATCAAAGCAATTTAAAGTTTCATTTCCTTGATGACTAATTTTATTGAAGAGTTTTCAATATTTATAGATTATTTTATTTATTTAAAAATTATGAGTGTGCATTTGTGTGTGTATATATGTATTGTTCATTAATTTAGAAAAGACATCATGAGAAGGGAAGAATAAATCTTTGGGTTGGAGGGAGAGAAAACAATAGAATACATATGATTAAAAAAAAAAAGCAAAAGGAGCCTGGAATCAAGGAAGCAGGTGCAGGCTTAGATTTTTCAAAATCTACTTTAATAATGGTTCTTATACACCTCAACCTATTTTCTAGCCTGAGAACCAAAGGCAGGGGAGAAGAAAGGTTAATAGGAAATGGGGGATGTGGACCTGTTTAGAAGAAGTTCTTTGGGCTAATTCAGAACACAAATCAATAGTGGCAGTCCAGTTGCAATCAGCAAACACTAAGCTTTAAACAATAGCAGAGGCTTGCCTCAGAAGCAGCTGGAACACCACAAGGTGTTCTTTGGTGCTTTTCTCTCTATGACATTAAAACAAGTGAAGATCAGTGAAGATCAATGAAGCGTTGTAAGGTGAAGGAATGTAGAACACCATCAGTGAAGATCAATCATTGAAGCATTGCAAAGCTCATTCACTGTCAGTTGGGAAATGCTTATACTCTTTCCAAACATCATATGGATTCTCAAGCATCTGCTCTACCAACACATCAAATGCCATTTCACAAGACAACTTCCAGAAAAATACCACATGTCTGTTCTCAGAACAATACCCTCTCACATGTCTGCTCCAGCAAAACATACTTACATGCTTACAGAATACAAAATGATAGTTACTCTGCATTCATTGTTTTCTATGTACTTTAGGAATGGGATGCATAACGGTGTCCTAAAAATGAACAGAGTTAATAACATTAGTCCAGTCAATAGAGAATGATATTTCTAACCTTTATTATCTTTATTCATCAGTATTACTATATGCATGTCTGATGCAGTAAAACAATTTTATCTTTAGAAATGATGATGTCAACCCAAACATGTATCACACTGATATTTTTAGTTTGCAGAATAAAATAAAGGAGAAGGCCCAAGCACTCCACAAGATTGCCTTCCTTTTCCCTACTTTGCTATGTGTTGCTCAGTGCGCAGGTTTAACTTTTCACAGGCCTTGTCTGTGTTCTTTTCAGGAATCTACCATTACAAATGAAACTTTTCATCTTGAGAACACGAGATTTTTTTTCTACCAAGGTCAAACTCAGGAGAATGTATTCTACTTCCCCACTCAGTTCCACCTACGTCAAGCATACACAAGATCTGCAGAAGGACTTTACAAACAAATCTCTTCTTTACTCACAGTCTCTCTAGTTTCCCACAAGCATCTGGTCTCTACAACAAAAACTTTAAAGCCGTGTTTCAGAGTTTTTCCATGGAAATCATCTCTGCCATATCTCAAGATGCAGTAAATATCCTTTTTCTCAGTGGGTAACCATGTATCATGTCCCTCTTAGATGTCTCTTTCTTGGAATGTGTTCTAACAGTACTGGGCCCACACCCAAGAAGCTCTAGAGACATCCCAGATCATCTCTTTTCAGAATCAGTCCCACTGGCTCATGTCAAATTGTCAAAAAATTTAGGAAATAAATTACAGACAAGTAAAATCTGAGTTGACTACTGTATTTAGAAGTGTGCCACTGCAACTCAATTAAATGTCCAAATAGAAATAAATAGAAACAAGAATTCATTAAAAACAGCCAGTTATGAATTGAATTTCCTCTACAGAGAAACTCCCCCAAATGTCCATGTTCCCTGCATTTTGACTGAAAACAGTGTTCCTGCCTTGCTGTGTTATGTGGATGGTCTACTCCAGAAGATTCCCACATAGTAAGCCTTTCTCAAAAGCTGAAGACAACATTGCCTCTTCCAATGCCAACAAAACATGTTCTTGCATGGTGAAAAGGAGGAACTGGAAAATCAGAAGTAGTCCCAAAACTTTGGAAGGAGGAAGTAGAGTTGCCTGTAGCCAGGTAGAAACAGTCTAACAGGGCAGATACACCTCCTGAGACTACCACAAGCCACTCACCTTCAAGATAAAAGCAGCATAGGCTCAGCAGGAAATCCATTTGACCTTGACTCCCATACACTCAAAATGCATCCTTGTTTAGGAAAAAGGATGTCTTTAGTTTATTTCCATCTTTGGACTATCTTTAAACAGTTGAAATCTATATATCTATATTATACAAACCAGTTTGCATATGGAAGCCCCCCCTGAAGCTCCTCAAGTTTCTTTCAAATTCCTCTCTTACTATTTCAGGGACTGTAATCTAGTCACCATGAAGCAATATATATTTTCCATGATAAATTAATTATGAAATTATGAATGCTAGAGCACTCAGTTAATAGTGCTCAGATATAATCATATTAAAGAGACTATTTTTCCACACTATTATTTTCAATCTTGTTAATTATATCTTAAAACTGGGATAATCATTGTATAATGGGCCATATGAGAAGGAAAGTCAAAAGAAACAAAATAAGACAAAGTGAAGCACAATGTGAAGGTCTGCAGTCCCTAATTTGGTTAATTACCTCCTTTGGAAAATCTTATTATTCATCTAGCTATCCACTGACAAAGTGATTGGATGAATGGTTAGAACAGTGATTCTCAACCTGCAAGTCACAGCCCCTTTGAAGTTGTATATTAGATATTCTGCATATCAGATATTTACATTATGATTCATAGCAGTAGCAAAATTACAGTAGTGACAATAATTTATGGTTGGTTGTCACTATAACACAGGATATTTAAGGGTCACAGCATTAGAAAAGTTGAAAACTACTCAATTAGATGTGTAGTATGAAATCCTGGTATAACATTTATGCAAAAGATGGGATTTGAGGTTTCTCTTGTCCCTTTCTGAGGACCTGCTAAATCTGAAAACCAAACAATCAAATAACTAATCCTAAAATATAGTATAACTATATTGGGGCTATTGCAGGCAATTAAAGTGAATTACATTTTTCATCTAATAATGGAAACATTATCTCTATTTTTAAAGGAAATACATTTGGTTTTGTTTGTTTGTTTTTTGTTTGTTTTTTATTACTTTTTTTGCAGTCCCTTTGTTGCTTCCCTCCCAGTAAGCCCTCCCACAGTTCCTCATCCCATTCTTCCTCCCCTCTGTCTCCAAGAGAATGTCACCACCTGCACCAGGCCTCCCCACTCCCTGGAGCCTCAAATCACCAAGGGTTAGATGCATCTTCTCTCACTGAGGTTAGACTAGGCAGTCCTTTGCTGTATATGTGCTGGGGGAGGGCTCAGACAAGCTCTTATATGATGTCTGATTGGTGGCTCAGTGTCTGAGAGATATCAGAGGTCTGGGTTAATTGAGACTGATGGTCTTCCTAGGGGGCCAATCTCCTCCTCCGCTTCTTCCAGCAGTTCCCTAATTCAACCACAGGTGTCCCTGACTTCAGTCCAGTGGTTGGGTGTACATATCTGCATCTATCTCAGTCAGCTGCATTTTGGATCTCTCAGAGGACAACCATGCTAGGCTCCAGACTGCAAGCACAATATAGCATCAGTAATAGCTTCAGGCCTTGGAGGCTCCCCTTGAGATGGATCCCAAAATATCCATAAGTATATGGGTTAATTTCTGAGTCTTCAATTCTATTCCATTGATTGACCTTTTTTTTCTATACCAATACAGTACAGTTTTTATCACTATTGCTCTGGATGTAACACAGCTTGATGTCAGGGTTGGTGATTTCTACAGAAGTTCTTTTATCATTAAGAATTGCTTTTGCTATCCTGGGTTTTTTGTTTCTTAATATGAATTTGAGAATTTCTCTTTCCATGTCTGTGAAGAATTCTGTAAGAATTTTGTTGGGGATTGCATTGAATCTGTAGATTGCTTTTGGTAGGATGGCCATTTTTTTTATGTTAATCCTACCAATCCATGAGCATGAAAGATCTCTCTATTTTCTGAGGTCTTCTTTGATTTCTTTTATGAGGGACTTGAAGTTCTTGTCATACAGATCTTTCACTAGTTTGGTTAGAGTTACTTCAAGATAGTTTATATCATTTGTAACTATTGTTAAAGGTGTTGTTTCCCAATTCCTTTCTGAGCAAATTTATCATTTGTATAAATGAAGGCTACTAATTTATTTGAGTTAATTTTATATCCAGACACTGTACTGAAGTTATTTATCAGCTATAGAAGTTCTCTGGTAGAATTTTTGAGGTCACTTATGTATACTAACATATCATCTGCAAAGAGTGATACCTTAACATCCTCTTTGCCAATTTTTATCCCCTTGAACTCATTTTGTTGTACTATTGCTTTAGCTAGAACTTTGAGTACTATATTGAATAGATATGGAGAGAGTGGGCATTCTTCTCTTATTCCTGATTTTAGTAGGATTCAATTATCTCACCATTTGATTTGATATTGGCTATTGGTTTGTTGTATATTACTTTTATTATGTTTATGTATGGGTCTTGATTTCCTGATCTCTCCAAAACTTTTATCATGAAAAAAGTATTTTATCATGAAAAAAAGAGTGTTGTATTTTGTCAAATGCTTTTTCTGCATTGAATGAAACAATCATGTGATTATTTTCCTTTGATTTTGTTTATATTGTGAATTACATTAATGGATTTTTGTACATTGAACCAACTTTGCATCCCTGGGATGAAGCCTACTTGATTGTGGTGAATGATGGTTTTGATGTGTTCTTGGATTCAGCTTGCTAGAATTTTATTGAGTATTTTTGCATTTATATTCATAAGAGAAATTGTTCTTAAGTTCTTTTTTTTGTTGTTGTGTTTTTGTGTGGTTTAGGTATCAGAGTAACTGTGGCTTTATAGAATGAATTAGGTAGTGGTCCTTCTGTTTTTATTTTATGGTTTTATGGTTAGCTTCTTCTCAGCACCTCATGGTGTCTTCTCCAAGATTGACTATATAATTGGGCCCAGAAAAAGCCTCAACAGAAAGAGAAGATGGTTTAAGGAGTATTGGTATTAGCTCTTCTGTGAAAGTCTGGTAGAATTCTGCCCTAAAGCCATCTGGTCCAGGGCTTTTTTGGTTGGGAGGTATTTAAAGACTTCTGCTATTTCTCTGGTAATAGGGGACTGTTTAGAGAGTTTATCCAATTTATCTTTGGCATGTGGTATCCATCTAGAAAAGATCTAATTGAACATAGATTTTCTAGTTTTGTTGAGTATAGGTGTTTATAGTAGGACCTGATGATTTTGTTTTTAATTTCCATAGTTTCTGTTGTTATGTCTCTCTTTTCATTTCTGATTTTATTAGTTTGGATACTATCTCTGTGCCCTTTTTTAGTTGGACTAGGGATTTGTCTATCTTGTTGATTTTCTCAAAGAAGAAGCTTTTGGTTTTGTTGATTTTTTGTGTTGATCACTTTGTTTATATTTGGTTGATTTTGACCCTAAGTTTGACTATTTCCTGCTCTCTGCTCCTCTTGGTTGTGTTTGTTTCTTTTGGTTCTAGGGTTTTCAAGTGTGCTGTTAAGTTGCTAGTGTCTCCAATTTCTTTACTAGGGCACTTAGTGATACGAACTTTCTTCTTAGCACTGCTTTCATTGTGTCCCATAAGTTTAAGTATGCTGTGTCATCATTTTCATTGAATTCCAAGAAGTCTTTAACTTCTTTATTTCTTCCCTGAACAAGTTATCATTGTGTAGAAATTTGTTCACTTTCCATGGGTATGTGGGTTTTTCTGTTGTTTTTGTTGTTATTGAAGTTTAGTCTTAGTCCAGTGATCTGATATGATGCATGAGATTATTTCAATTTTCTTTTATCTGTTGAGTCTTGTTTTGGGCCCAATTATATAGTCAATTTTGGAGAAGTTAACATGAGATGTGGAGAAGAAGCTATATTCTTTTGGTTCAAATGGATTCATTTGGTTCATAATCATTATTAGTTTCAATGTGTCTCTGTTTAGTTTCTGTTTCAATGACCTGTCTTTTGGTGAGAGTAGGGTGTTGAAGTATTTCACCACTATATGTGGGGTCCAATGTGGGTTTTTTTTACCTTCAGTAAAGTTCTTTTATGAATGTGAATGCCCTTGCATTTTGGGGCAGAAATGTTCAGAATTGTGACTTTCTCTAGGTGGATTTTTCCTTTGATGAGTATGAAGTGTCCTTCCCCATCTTGCTTGATAACTTTTGGTTGAAAGTCTATTTTATTGGATATTAGAAAAAAAAAAACATACTAACCACATGCATACCTAGATATTCCGTATTGTTAGATATATATTAGTAAATATTTTGATAACTGTCATTTTCATATTTTTATATTTTTCTTTTCTATTTCATATAAACTTGCAGTTGTGAGTTATCTCTTAATAAATGTTAAAGTACATCTGAAAAAAAAGAGTGGCAACTTCCACTTGTTTCTTGGGACCATTTGCTTGGAAGACTTTTTTCCAGCCTTTTACTCTGAGGTACTGTCTGTCTTTGTCGTTGAGGTTTTCTTCTTGTATACAGAAAAATGTTGGGTCCTGTCTGTGTGTCCAGTCTGTTAGCTTTTTTCTTTTTATTGGGACAATGAGTCCATTGATATTGAGAGATACTAAGACAGATTACTGTTAGTTCCTGTTATATTTGTTGTTGTAGGAAGCATTATGTATATGTGATTCTCTCTTTTTAGTTTTGTTGTTAGATTATTAATTTCTTGTTTTATTTTCTTTGGTGTAGGTACCCTCCTTGTATTGGAATTTTTCCTCTAGAATCCTCTGTAGGGCTGGATTAGTAGATAGATAGTTTATATTTTGTTTTGCCCTGGAATATTTTGGTTTCTCCATCTATGATGATTGAGAGTTTTACAGGGTATAATAGCCTAAGCTGGCATTTGTGTTCTCTTAGGGTCTGCATGACCTCTGTCCAGGCTCTTCTGGCTTTTAGGTTCTTTGCTGAGAAGTCTGGTGTAATTATGATAGGTCTGCCTTTATATGTTACTTGACCCTTTTCCCTTACATCTTTTAATATTCTTTTTTGTTCTGTGTGTTTTGTTTTGATTATTATGGAACAGGAGAATTTTCTTTTCTGGTCCAATCTCTTTGGTGTTCTATAGGCTTCTTATATATTTATGGCCATCTCTTAGGTTGGGGAAGTTTCCTTTTATGATTTTGTTGAAGATATTTTCTGGTCCTTTGATCTAGAAATTTTCACACTCTTCTATTCCTATTATTCTTAGGTTTGTTCTTTTTTTCATTGTTTACTGGATTTCCTGGATATTTTGGGTTAGAAGTTTCTTGTGTTTTGTATTTTCTTTGACCATTGTGTAAATATCTTCTAAGGTATCTTCTACGCCTATATATTGTATTCTGTTCATGATGTTTCCATTTGTAGTTCCTAACCTCTTTCCTAGGTTTTCCATTTCCAGGGTTGTCTCTAATTTTTATTTCTTTATTGTTTCTACTTCTACTGATGTCTTGAACTGTTTTGTTCAACTCCTTCACCTATTTGATTGTGTTTTCCTGTATTTCTTTAAGGAATTTATTTGTTTCCTCTTTAAAGTATTCAACCTGTTTACGTGTGTTTTCCTGTATTTCTTTCAGTGAGTTAATTATATCCTCCTTAAAGGATTCTATTATCTTCATGAGATCAGATGTTAGGCCAGCATCATGATTTTCAGGTGCATTTGGGGTACCCAGGGTGTGCTGTGGTGGAAGAACTAGGATCTGATGGTGCCAATGTATACTGGCATCTGTTGGTTATGGTCTTGCACTTGCCTCTCTCCATCTGGTTATCTTTGCTGTTAACTGGCCTGGGTGTCTCTGTCTGGAGCCTTCCTCGTGTGGCCCTGCCTGCTGCAGGTCTCTAGGGAGACCTTCAGACTATGGATTCTTCAGAGGGGCATACTCACCAATGATCTATTGTACTGGCTGCAGCAATCTCCTAGGAGACCTTCAGACTGTGCAGTCTATTGCCCTGGGTGCAGTAGATCTCCTGGGAGGCTTTCAGACTGTGGGGTCTTCAGAGAGGCAGACATGGTAATGATCTGTCTCAGTGGAAAGGGAGCTGAAGTTCGGGTGGAGGGGATGGGTCCTGAATCCTCTGGGCTTCTCAGGGACCCAGATGCTATGGTTATTTGGAAAGGTCCCTTACCTGTTGTCCTGGGTGCAGCAGATCTCCTGGGAGGCTTTCAGACTGTGGGGTCTTCAGAGGGACAGACACACTGGTGATCTGCAGGTAAAAGGCACAGGCCAGAAGGGATGTCAAGAAATACATTTGTAAATCAAATGTCAAAACCATCAAGTTTTAAGGCAGAAAATGCAAATTACAGCATGGGCATTATAGAAATCATAAATTTTGTACATAAATAAAATTCAACGTGAGAAAAACCAAAGTTATTAAGAAGACGTGAGTCAGATGGTGAAACTACTTTATTCTAAATTGTGCTTATTGAGACAGACATGGTAACACATCTGAATGAGAGATGCTGAGGATCATAAGACAAGACTAGACTATGTACTTATTGAACCGCTTGGTAATATTAAATCTCAATAAAATTAAAAAAACATTTCTTTTACATTCTTACTTCCAACAATAAGCAAATGTTATTGAAAAGCTCTTAACTGAGGGAAAATAAATGAGGGTAATTTCAATCAAATAGGCTCTTCCTGAGTGAAAGCAAAACAATTAATCTTCCTTATGTAGTGTACCAAAGGTTGAAGGGAAATATCAAAGGTTGAGTGGGAAAATACTTTTTTTCTGTTAGTTTCTAGAGCTAAAATATCAAAGTACAAATCCAAGGCTGGATTGAATTAACTTAGTTTTTTGTTCAATATTTATACAGAAACTCTGTTATATTTATCATTAGTAGTTCTGAATAGTTTTCCAAATATGACTTCATCAACTGGTTGCTCTGAGAGTTGTATGCCGCTTGGGCAAAGACCACACTGCCCCAGACCACATTGAAATGATCCTAAAAATCAAATGGGTATTCAATCAAACATTTATTGTGCCCAAAGGTCACCAATAATTGTCATTTGAATTGGGAGGTTGTGTCACCAATGAAGAAAAAGGGTTTATGTTGAATTGCACATCAGCAGAGGAACTTACCAATAAGAGTATCCAAAGGGGCAATGATTGAAGTCCTTGGTTTGAAAATTTGGTCAGAAAAAGAACATAGTCTAAACACATTTCTATCTAAATATAATAATTGATTTTCTGTGGCATATATTAGAAAATGTAAAATGGAGATTATTTTTAGATACTAAGAAATTTGATGATTTCTTTGCATCTCTATTTTGAATCCATGAATTTTGCAAAACCATTAAAAACCTATTTCCATTGAGGAGGAAACAGAGACAATTTTAACTATCTTTCAGGAAATAAGGGAACACTGTGCAGACGACTTTGAGGAGGTGACTACCTACATATACCTCCGTAACTCTCCAGTCTTACATACTTTCATCAGACTCATCTTTTTTGTTAAATACCATTGGTGTCTTGGCCACTGAATCAAGTATGCTAAGGATTTATAAACTATCAGACTTGCAGAGAAACTGGTCAAGAATTCCCCTTTTTTAACTAAAAATTACACTGCACAGCAACAAGCCTGTAGACCCTAGTTTTCTGGAACATAAGTCAAATAGTTCCAGGAAGAACCTAAGAAGACTGTCTAAAAGCCCCAAAGGAAATAATCAGTATTGGCTTTATATGATCAAGCCTAATCTCTCTGTTTTAAAGACAAAGAAAAAAGTGATGTGGAAAGAGTCTTACATGTTCTTGAAAGTGGAAGACAGGGAAGAACACTTCATTGGAAGGCACATAAGATGGATTAGAGACTTCCTAATTCTCTACCATTGACCATATAAGAATAAATCCTTTTGCCCTTCTCTATTTTTTTAGGATGTATAGTATTTGGAACACTAAAAATACAAAAGGAAGTGAACAAAGCAAAACTAGTGAATCTGTAGCCTGACAGATGAAGAACAGCTAGAAGGAATTACGTCTCCTTATTCAAATCAATGACAATGGCACTCTTTGGCTTGGGGTGAATCACCTTCCCTGTAGGTATTCTTCCTTTCAGTGTCAGAGCAACCCAAATCTCAGGACAGAATTGTATGGGCAGCAATGATAGAATAAACACGAGGGGGAAAGTAATTGTAAGAGAAAGATACATTTCAAAAGGGAAAATGGTACTTCTGAAAAAGTCTCTATATATACTTCATTAAGAGAAGAAATTGTGATTTGAGAAATACAGGTGGTGGAAAAAAAGCATAAGACATACATACTAACACCCAGGTCCATATGGTGAGGAAAGTCCTTTAGAAACTACAACAATTTTCTTGGACAATATGAGAGACTGATTAAACACCTTTCAAAGTCAATGACTGTGTTAGCAGTCCACAATCACTCAGAAAATAATGACAACATCAGTTCCTAAAACACACTTGAAAAAATAAAAATAGGCAGTAAATGCATCCAAATAAATTGTTCAGGGTGGATGATAAGTATTTTATGAATACAAGTAAAGACCAACTTTAAAATAAAAAGCACATGAGATAAAGAGTGACATTCTATTGTTGTGTGTGCTGAACTATGCAGATACAAATAAATAAAACTAAATGGCTATAATAAAAGATCCTGAAATGTTGAAAAATTGCATTGTTTCTGGTGTTTCCTCACAGGGATGTATCTGACTAAAATAATGGAATATTTTAATTTGACTAATTGACAAGTGGCCTGGTTTAAAAGACAAAACTAATATTCCACAAACCCCTTAAATCTTGAAGTAAATAAAGTTAATAATAATAATAATAATAATAATAATAAATCCTGCATATCTGATACAACTGGAAGTTGTGAAAAGTTCAGTTTCTTTAGCTGAAATATTTTCATTCAAATTCATGTGGAATATTTACAAAATAAATTACTTTTCTTGGTCACAAAAGAACAGACACTTTTCCAAACTGTAGGCTTCCTTTTTGGCCTATTGACAGTCGCCTTTGCCTTCCAAAAGATTTATAGTTTCTTGAGGTCCCATTTATCAATTGTTTATCTTAGAGAATGAGCCATTGGTATTGTGTTCAGAAAACTGTCTCCTCCACCAATGTATTCAAGGGTATTTCCCATTTTCTCTTCTATGAGATTTAGTGTATCTGGATTTATATTGAGTTCTTTGACCTATTTGGACTTGAATTTTGTACAGAGAGGTCTATTTGTATTCTTCTACAGATAAACATCAAATTAGTGCAGCACCATTTGTTGAAGATGCTTTCTTATTTGGAATTCTTTATCAAAATTCAAGTATCCATAGGTATATGGGTATATTTCTGGGAGTTTGATTTTATTCCATTGACCAATCAATACCGTACCATACATGGTGTTTTTGTTTGTTTGTTTGTTTTGATATTTTGTTGTTGCATTTTTGGTTTGTTTGTTTTGTTTTTTTTATCATTATTGCTCTGCAGTGCAGGTTGAGGTCAGGGTTGATGAGTCTTCTGAAAGTTGTTATTGTTCTGGGTGTTTTGGCTATCCCGAGTTTTTTGTTTTTCCATATGAAATTGAGAATTGCTTGTTAAAAGTCTACAAAAAAATGTGTTAGAATTTTGATGGGTATTGGATTGAGTCTATAGATTCCTTTTGGTAAGATGGCCATATTCATTATTCCTGCCTATCTATGAGCATGGGAGATCTTTCAATCTTAGATATCTTCTTCAATTTCTTTCTTCAGGGATGTGAAGTTTTTGTCATCTTACACTTACTTGGTTAAAGTTATACCAAGATATTTTATGATATCCATGGCTATTATAAAGGGTGTTGTTTCCCTAATTTCTTTCTTGGCCTGTTTATTATAATTTGTATAAAGGAGGGATCCTGATTTCTTTGAGTTAATTTTGTATCCAGCCACTTTGCTTAAGGAGTTTTTCAGCTGTAGGAGTTCTCTGGTAAAATATTGGGGGTAGCTTATGTATACTATCATATCATCTGCAAATAGTAATACTTTGACTTCTTCCTTTCCAATCTATATTACCTTGATCTCCATTAGTTGTGTTGTTACTCTGGCTGGAACTTCAAGTACCATATTGAGCAGATAGGGGAGAGAGCCTTGTCTTGTCCTGATTTTAGTGGAATTGCTTTTAGTTTCTCTCCATTTAGTTTAATTTTGGCTATTGTCTTGCTGTATATTACTTTTTTGGGAAGGGGCTCTGTATCCCTGATTTCTTTAATACCTTTAACATGAAGGACTATTGGATTTTATCAAAGGATTTTTCAGCAATAAAATGAGATAATCCTGTGATTTTTTTTCTTTCAGTTTATTTATATGCTGGATAACATTGATAGTTTTTCATATATTGAATCATCCCTGTATCCCTGGGATGAAGCCTACTTGACCTTGGTGTGTTTGTGAATTTGGTTTTCACTATGTTATTGAATATTTTTGCATTGATGTCCGTAAGAGAAAAAAATAGTCAAAGTCCTTAGTCATCAGGGAAATGCAAATCAAAACAACTTTGATGTTTCTTTTTACACCCATCAGAAGCACATGCTGGTGAGGATGTGGCCCAAGGCGAAAGTGGTCATTACTGGTGAAAGTGCAAACATGTACAACCACTTTGGAAATCATTTTGGTCATTTCTCAGAAAACTGGGAGTAGTCCTACCTTAGTACTCAGCTATAATACTCCTGGGCATATATAGATTGTCCAAAATCCCACAATGACAGTTGCTCAACTATGTTCATGGTAGCTTTATCTATAATAGCCAGAAACCAGAGACAACCTATATGTCCTCCAACTGAAGAATGAATAAAGAATATGTGGCACATCTACACAATGGAATACCATTCAGGATTTAAAAACAAAGATGTAATTTATTTTGCTGGAAAATAAATGGAACTTGAGAATATCATTCTGAGTGAAGTAGTCCTGTCCCAAAAGACATTCATGGTATTTCCTCACTTATAAGTGTATATTAACCATAAAATGCTACAATCCACAGACCAAAAAAAAGCTAAACAAGAAAGAATGCACAAGTAAGGATGCTTGAATCTCATTAAAAGGGGGAATAAAATAGTCATAAGAGGCACATAAAGAGATAGAACAGAAAGAGAGGGCTCATGAGGAGTAGAATGAGAATTTCAGCATCAGATGTGGGGAAAGACATGAGAAATGGCCATGAAAATGAATGGAAGTCTGCAACTGACAGCGGTGATGAGGTGGTGGGTTGGCATCTCCAGAACAAGACAGAATCTTGGAATAAGGGAGGCTCACAAGAATCAATGAGACTGACCTTAGTTTGACTCACAACATTGGGGATATGGAACTTGAGCCTGTAGCCAGGCAGAAAACCCAGGGGAGCTATAGAGAGAACAATCTACCCACAAAACTTTCAACTCAGAATTTATCCTGTTATCAAGAAATGCAGGCACAGCTGATGGAGCAGAGACTGAGGGAATGGGCAACAAATAACTGACCCAAATTAAGACCCATCCCATAGGCAAGCACCAATCCCTGACATTATTAATGGTACTCTGTTATGCTTGCAGACAGGAGCATGTTGTTCTCTGAGAGGTTCCACACAGAAGCTGATTCAGACAGACACAGACACCCACAGCCAAACAGTGGATAGAGCTTGAGCTCTTATGGAAGAATAGGAGGAAGGATTTCAGCCCCAAAGGACATAGAAATTCTACAGGAAGACCAATAGAGTCAATGAACCTGTTCCCTTGGGACTCTCAGAGTCTGAACCACCAACCAAAGAACACACACAGGATGGATCTACACCTTCCCAGCTCATATGTAAGAGATATGAAGTTTAGTCTTTATGTGGGCTCCAAACCACTGCAGGAAGAGCTATCCCTAAAGCTGTTGCCTGTATATTGGATATGGTTTTCTAGCTGAGCTGTCTTGGCTGGCCTCAGTGGGAGGAAAAGTGCCTAGTCTTGCAGACACTTGAAATCCTAGGATGAAAGAGATACCCAGGGGGTGCCCCCACCCCTCAGAGGAGAATGAGAGGAGGAATGTGGGAAAGATTTGGGAATGAGGTAACGAGGAAGGGGGCAGAGAGCAGGATGTAAAATAAATAAGTAAAAAAATAAAAATAAATTAAAAAAAAGAACAGTGGTAGAAGTGTAACATGGCTTTATAATTGGTAATAATATTACATTATATATTGATGATTAGCTAAGTAGGATTCCGTACCTATGTCAAAACTATACACCAAGATGATTAGAGAAGGTAATCAATAGCGTTGTACTTTTTATAATGATCACACTATTCATCAAAATCATTTATAGACATTAATTATAAAGTAAAAAGAATAAGCAAAATATTTTTGAGTGAAAATATTATTGAACACTTTCTTTGAATCTAAAATTAACAAAATAATCATCAGAAATCAAAAATGCATAACCCCTGATAATTCAAAATATCTTCATAAATAGACAACTCTTTATTCAGAGAGAATCACAATGGAAAAGTGATTGTGATTTAAAAGAAAATAAAGATTCTTGTTTCAGCTAAATCAATAGAAGAATGTGGAGATAATCTCTATAAAATTTCTCACTTAGAGAGAAATTATGACAGTTAAGGAGGCCTGTGATCACTTTTAGAATATAGAAAATATCCATTCCTCTGTTGAAGAACATCTGGGTTCTTTCCAGCTTCTGGCTATTATAAATAAGGCTGCTATGAACATAGTGGAGCATGTGTCCTTGTTATATGTTGGATCATCTTCTGGATATATGCCCAGGAGTGGTATAATCTGGCAAACTGCCAGATTGATTTCCAGAGTGGTTGTACCAGCTTGCAATCCCACCAACAATGGAGGAGTATTCCTCTTTCTCCACATCCTCGCCAACATCTGCTATCACTTGAGTTTTTGATCTTAGCTATTCTGACTGATATGAGGTGGAATCTCATGGTTGTTTTTATTTGCATTTCCCTGATGACTAAGGATGTCGAACATTTCTTTAGGTGCTTCTCAGCATTTGAGATTCCTCAGTTGAGAATTCTTTATTTAGCTCTGTACCACATTTCCCTCAACAGAGGAATGGATACAGAAAACATGATATATTTGTACAATGAATACTACTCAGCTATTAAAAACAATGAATTCATGAAATTCTTAAGCAAATGGGTGAAACTAGAAAATATCATTCTGACTGAGGTAACCCAATCACAAAAGAACACACATATTATGCACTCACTGATAAGTGGATATTAGCCCAAAAGCTTGCAATACCCAAGATACTACTCACAGACCACATGAAGCTCAAGAAGGAAGACCAAAGTGTGGGTGCTTCAGTCCTTCTTAGAAAGGGGAACAAAATACTCATGGGAGCAAATATGGAGACTAACTGTGGAGCACAGACTGAAGGAAAATCTATCCAAAGACTGCCCCACCTGGGAATCCATCCCATATACAGTCACCAAACCCAGACACTATTGTGGATGCCAAGAAGTGCATGCTGACAGGAGCCTGATATATCTGTCTCCTGAGAGACTCTGCCAGAGTCTGATAAATACAGAGACAGATGCACGTAGCCAAACATTGGACTGAGCACAGGGTTCCCAATGGGATCCCCAATGGAGGAGTTAGCAAAAGGACTGAAGGAGCTGAAGCAGTTTACAACCCCAGAGGAAGAGCAATAATATCAACCAAGCAGACCCCTCAGAGCTCCCAGGGACTAAACCACCAACCAAATAGTACACATGGAGGGACCCATGGCTCCAGTTGCATATGTAGCAGAAGATGGCCTTGTCAGGCGTTAATGGAAGGAGAGGCCTTGGTCCTGCGAAGGCT
Source organism: Grammomys surdaster (assembly GCF_004785775.1). Taxonomy (NCBI): domain Eukaryota; kingdom Metazoa; phylum Chordata; class Mammalia; order Rodentia; family Muridae; genus Grammomys; species Grammomys surdaster. The sequence continues at coordinate 9,880,867 of NW_021604639.1, read as the reverse complement.
CAATGCCCCAGGAATTGTAGGGGAATTAGAGGCAGGGAGGTGGGAGTGGGTAGGTGGGTGGAGGAACACCCTCATAGAATCAGGGGAAGGGAATGGGATAGGAGGTTTTGAATGGGATAGGAGGGATCAGGAAAGGGGATAACATTTGAAATGTAAATAAAGAAAATATCCAATGAGAGAGGGAGAGGGAGAGAGAGAGAGAGAGAGAGAGAGAGAGAGAGAGAGAGAGAGAGAGAGAGAGAGAGAGAGAGAGGAGAAAATGGGAAAAGAAAGAAAGAAAACACAGGCAGCTTTTCAGTGGCCCCTAAAACAGGCACCATTGGATGTTTTCTCCACCATTCAGAGAGCCCCTGTTAAACTGTCAACCAAATGTTACCACAGGACTATTCATTTAAAAAAAAAAAAAGCCTCAGAATTGGCTGGGGTCACGCTGCAATTTTGTCTAACCGTCTCTTTTCTTTTAATCCTTACTCCTGTGCTGGAGAACCTATTTGGTCAGGTGGTGCCCCAGTGTGGAAGCTCCAGAAAGCGGGGTACAGTGAAGGATACCACGGGAAATTGGAAGCACGCCTCAGAGCTACTTACAGGGAAAGAAAATGGAGCCCGGTGGCTGCCAGAAAGGCTGGTGCGACAGATGAATCAACCCCATCTTCCTGCTGATACCCCTACTGATGATGATGATTCCTGCACACAGTGAAGTCCACTGGGCCTATGTTCCTGATCCACCACCGATACATCCAGAAGTGTGGTCCAAACGGAGATTTTCGTAACCAGTAATAATACTCAACTTCTTGGGTCTCCCTGGACAGGGGAGACAAATTATAATAAGACTGTGACTTTCAATTCATTCGGTGATGGGGTTCCTGTTTGCTTTGTGAAGAATAGTACTAAGGATGGATGTGTTTCAGTGTTTCTTCAAACTTGGAATAAAAAGATTGCACAAACTGTTACTCAAAGTATAGAGATAGGCATGTCCAAATATTATATGGGACTTGCCCCTGATCCTCATGAGCTGCAACCTTGTGGATCGGTACCCACAGAGAACGTGGGACAGGACCTTGACAAGGTCATTAGTTGGACAGAATGTTTTAATCAACCCCCAATGTGGTTTAATGTTTCTAGTAAAATGCGAATTATTGATTGGGCAGGGAATCAATCAAACATTGGGCAAAAGGAGATGTTCGTAGGCCTTTGGCAATCAGAAGCAGGTCATTTTCAACGGCAAATCTGGAAGTTAGCAGCAGCTCTCTATGAAGTCACAATGGGTATAGATAACATTTGGACAGGATCTGGACTAGCAACAAGTGTTAGTGCATGTGTTAAAGCTCCTAATCTTTTATTAATTGGTCATGTTAAAATTACTTTCATCTCTTCTACTGTATTCAATGTAAGTTTTATTGACTGTATACTTTCTAATTGTGTTAGTGTGTTGAAATCTGGCATGTCTGTTATGGTGGTCTATCAACCAGCTTTTGTTTTATTGCCAGTTAGTATTTCAGAACCTTGGTATTCTGAAAAAGGTTTACAAGTATTGGAAGAAGTGAGTCACGCTTTAAGCAGAAGCAAGAGAGTAGTGGGCTTGATTATTGTTGGTAGAGCAGCTTTGATTACATTGATAGCTAGTACCACTGCTTCCGCAATTTGTTTGACACAGGAAGTTAAGATAGCTACGTTTGTTAATCATCTAGCAAAAAATGTTACTAATATTCAGAGTATTCAAGAGAATTTAGATAGACGTTTGGAACAACAGATTGATGCTCTTTATGATACTATTCATATTATTGGAGAGGAGGTTCAGAGTTTAAATGTAAGGAACCATCTCGAGTGCCATGCCAAATACCAATGGATTTGTGTTACTGCTAAAATTTACAATGACAGACACTATAATTGGGAAAAGGTTCAGAGACACTTGCAGGGTATTTGGTATAATTCTAACACTTCTTTGTATGTTTTAGCCTTGCACACTGAGATTCTGAATTTAAAGAATGCTGCTCCACTGAGCTTTGATCCAGCAGATAGATACTGCTGATAAAATGGCCTGATGTCAGTGTTTCCATCTTGATCAAACTTCAAGAATGGCATATATAGCTTGATCATGCTAGCCCTTTTTGTCCTGGGAATACTTTCATTCCTGCTCGCCATGTTAAAACTTGTCTTTAACCACATCAACATGCTGGCCAAAGTGTATGGCTTGAAACTAAGAATGGATCCCCAAATTTAACAGGCTGGCAAGCTAATGAAGGGAAACCTTCTGAAGTGCCTTACCAAGCTAAGACAGAAGTGCATTGCTTTGATAATGCATATTCGATGACGGCTAAGGGGGGGCGTTGCTGACAGAATGACCTAAGACAGGCTCAGTCTTGTTAAATAATATAAATTGGAGAGATGTGGGAAGCCATTGGGGCTGCTTGGCAGGAACCTGACATTGGCCAAGGACAAGGAAATGGGCTTTAGACATGAATCTGACTTTGGGCCATGACAAGGAAGTAAGTTCAGGCAGGAGTCTATTTTTAGGCTAAAACAGAGAAGTAAATTCAGTCAGGAATCCAAGTCTTAGGCTAAAACAAAGAAGTAGGCCTCAGGCATGAATATGACTGTGGGCTAGGACAGGGAAGTAGGCTCAGATACTTTGTCATCCAGATGAGCCCTTAGAAACAGCAAGAGTGATCACAGGGTGATCACAGGACTCTGTATATTGCCTTGTTTGTTCCTTGACTGTTTGTTTCTATTGTAATGTTGGTTCCTCAAACTTAGAACTGACCTAAATACTTGCATGTAATTAAAAGGGTTTAAAAGAAAAGTTGAATTAAATGAACCTGCCTTCAGCCTCAGAATTGGCTAGGGTCACCCTGCAAAAAAATAAATAAAAAATAAAAAAATGAAAAATTAAAATAAAAAAAATAAATAAAAAAGAAGAATATAGTAAATAATTCCAATGAAAAGAAAATAATGAATATAATCTGATAAACACAGCTAAAATTAATGTGCAGCAGAACTGTAATGTCTTTAAAGGCAAACACAATTTTGTATCAGTTTGATATGTGTACAAATGCGTTATTATAAGTAAAACTCAGGTTAAAGTCAACATTCAGTCCATTGGAAAGTGTAAGGCTCAGTGATACTAATAATATTGACACGCTGCTACAAGATAAGCAACATCTGTCTCTATAACTTTTTAATTTTTAAAACCTGAATCTCTGTATTCTGAGACATCTCTTCATCCCTTTATTTATAGTTCTTGCTAACCACCATCATATTTTTTATGTATTTGACTACAGGAGTTATCTCATCAGTGAATGGAATAGTATTTGATGATTTCCTGGCTTCTTTTATTCAACCCAATGTTCTCAAAGTGAATACATATTGTATCAGACATCAGAATTGCCACTATCTGGCCAAAAAATGTCCGTTCTCTGTGCATACAATATATTTTGCTTATTTGTTTATTACTATGTAAGTATTTGGGTTTCCTCTATGTTTTAATTGTTATGAATAATGATAATATCAACACAGGAATAAAGATATCTCTCAAAGACTATACACTCTCAGAACTGGAATTTCTGGATCATATGGTAGTTCTATTTTCAAATTCTTGAGGAACAATCATACTCTTTTCCTCTGCAAGCATAGCATTTTATAAATGCACCAACAGACTGCATGTATTCTGATTTCTGTATCCACATACTTACTTTCTACGTTAATGATGGTCATCCTAATAAAATTAAATTTACCAGTAGAGTACAAATGATGTGTTAGCTCATTTAAGAAAAAGGAGAAATGATTTTAAAAACATACTTCAGAGATTAAAAACCAGAAATAAGCATAAATTTTGAAGTGATTGAGGCAGTCATAAAAATATATACAAAACTTTCTGACAAGACATTTGAAAGTTTAGAGGAAATGGATTATTTCCCAGCAAAATATGTATTGCCAAAATTCACCCAAGAAGAAAGGGGAAACTTAAATACACCAGTTACCATAAAAGAGTTTAGAAAAAGATGCTTAAAGATCTATCATTGAAAAAGGCAGTGCGAACAGATGGCCACCCAGCTGAGGTTTATGTAACATGCATTTTATATAACCTTTAAGAAAGAGAGCTGTTCAAAGTTAAATTATTTCAGGCCTTAGGGGAAAAAAAGATAAAAGCCTTCCCCAGTTCATTTTACAAAGGCAATATAACTTTCAAAATAGAGAAAATAGAACAATAAAAGATGATTATAAAAAGATGCTGTTTTATGAAGAAAAATGGAAATGTATTAAAATGTGAGTCATCATGTTAAGGCCATGTTTCTTTTATGTGTTTTGTTGTTGTCACATAAGTAACATGTTCAATGGATGATTCCGTGTCAAAATAACAGAAATGAAGTAAAGACAAAAGCATTCTACCATGCCCTCATGAAGCTTTCTGTCTAGCATAATGAATATGAGAGTGAAAGAAGTGAACACACTCATGATATATCAGATGATGACAAATGAAAGAGAAAACATTGAGCAGAGATGTAGACAGGTGTTAAGAGGGAAGTTAGCCACTTTGAATTACATATACCTTTTATCAGAGGTGCTCTGCTAGTGATCAATGCAGACCGGAGCAGACAGGAGAGCGCTGGTTGGGATTAGTGCAGAGGGGATAGCACCATTCCAGGCAGAGGAAAAGTCAGTAAATAATGCCATGAAACACCATGGAACATAGCGTACCTGCTGCAAAGCAAGATCAGAAGACCAGGCAATATATAGTCAGAAAGAAAATGGTGCTGGAATCATGCAGGGTGTTGAGTAAAACAGTGAGTCACCCATGAAGGAGTGTTGCAGCACTTTCAACAGAGAGTTATTTAACTTCTGTTTCAGTATATGGCTCTGACCAGTATAATGAGACTGAAGTTCAGAAACCAAATGGAGGTATTCTGTAAGACCTAACATAGGGGTTCAGATGGCCTTGGGTAAAAATAGTGACAGTGAAAGTGTTAGGAAATGCTGAGGAGATGTGTGTGTGTTTCTGTGTGTGTGTGTGTATATATGTGTTTGTGTGTATATGTGTTTGTTCATATGTCTGTATGTATATGTTTGTCTTTGTGTATGTATGTTTGTGTGAGTGTGTTTGTGTGTATGTATGTCTGTATGTATGTGTGTGTGTTTGTGTGTGTATATGTTTCTGTATGTATGTGTGTATGTTTGAGTGTGTTTGAGTGTATGTGTGTGTTTGGTGTGTATATGTGCATGTATATGTGTGTATATATGTGTGTGTGAATGTGTGTATGTATGTATATGTGTATGTTTATATGTATCTGTGTATGTTTATGTTTGTGTACATATGTGTAATGTATGAGTGTTTGTGTGTATGTATGTGTGTATTTGTTAATGCGTGTATGTGTTTTTGTATAATATATATGTATAGGTTTTTCTGTGTATGTCTGTATCTGTGTATGTATATGTGTGTGTGTGTGTATACATGTATGTGTGAGTATGTCTACATGTATTTATGTATGTGCATGTATGTGTGTGTTTCTGTGTTTCTGTGTGTATATGTGTGTGTCTCTGTGTATGTGCAAATATTTATGGAGATGTGTGTACATTATTATATATGTTAAAATACATATACAATGCTTACATGTTAAATATAGAAATTCATATGTATTCATATGTATGTATTTAAGTATAAACACACATTTAAAATAGAGTTTAAAAGGGAAAGAGCTGTGGAAATAAAATAAAATTGGTGGGAAGATTTCAAAATTTAGCTAATATTTGTTCTTTTTTCTTCATCTGCAGTCTAACAAATATGGGCATGGAATAGAAGTAAGATCAGTTACTATTTGATCATGTAAAATCCATTATATAAGGCTAAAAATCAAACTGATATAAAAGTTTATTAAGAGAGATGTTAAATAAAACTCCCATTAGACATTCTTCTTTATAGTTTTCTTTTTAAAAAACAAAGATTGCTGGATTGCTTGCTGATTTATTATTCTACTGCTAAAGTGAAAACTCCGTTTTAATTGAGATTAGAAACTGGATATGTACTTTACTTTTATGACTTAATTTAATAATACTTTCAACAACCAAGCCTTTGTAATGAGATACATAATTTAATAAATTGGACAAAGTTTTTAGAAGATAAAACTTTTCAGGACATAAGTTTCTAACTAAAAAGCTCAGGAGGATATAAACAACTGGAATTAATACAAAAATTCATTAAGGTGAATAGACAGAAGACAGATGCATGAAATATTAGTTTTGCTCTTAATAATGAGAGAATGAAGTGAGAAATAGCAGTGAAAATGGTATGCAACTTTTAGATATAGATTTCATGAGGAAATTAAATATTCAGAGCAAAATACTGTTTTGTTAAGGAATAAAAGATACCGAACAATAGAAAGTTGTAACAGTTGAGAAGGATAAGGTTTTTAAATACAATATGCACAATTTTAATGTATATAATTATTATATAAAATTTCACATAAATTATCTGACTATTAAATTTATGTATACAAATAGCATTTAAAAACCTCTGTTACATAGTAAGTAAAATCTTCTGTATATTATGACTAGGAAATGAGTGATTTGACTTACCATACATCAGAAGAAATAGGAATCCATAAAAATTAATATACTTCTGGTATAGAGGTGTTCATATATATCCATAGTCACAGCTGCAGCAGAAGTTTCACAATTTTAAAGTCTGTTTCAGTTACAAAGTGACTTTAGGCCAGCCTAGGAAACTTAAACAGGTTGTGCCTCAAAATACATTAGGAGGAAGAGATCCTGTGGATGTCTGTCCATAGTAGGGTGCTCAACCTAATAGATTCACAGACAATCTCCCATATAATAAAGACAGTATTTCTATTAAGGAAGAAAAAAACTCTTAATAAAACAGGGAAAAGTAGACACATAAGTTTATAAAAATGTAACATGAGCACTATCTCCTCATAAACATAAATACCAAATGATTAAACACTTAGTAAAATAAGATGTTAGCATCATTTTGGAAGAGACTCTAAAGAAAACACAAACACAGAAGGAACTTAGAGCTACATCTCTATTCCCTGTAAGTGACCAGAAGCTACTTTACTAGATCTAGGTTAGACACCCATTGAGTTTGAGGGCAATTGCGACATTTATTCCATATGCCTAAGTAAAATGCTATGGAATCCATATGAATGCTGGCTAATCAGGTGATGTACATCATCTACACTATTTGTAAGTCACTATAATTATGTGTGCTTGCATAAAATTGCCTTCACTACTAGAGCTGTCTTCATGCTGGTGTGCTATACAGTAATGTAGGGATCCACAACTATAATAAGAATTAGAGAATCCCACTTAAGAAAGCTTGGAACCTCAGACATCATAGAGAATATATTCACATTATCTACACTATATATGAAGAAAATTATTCTGTGACAAAATGTAACACAAGCAAGTAGACAGGCAATTATTTTCAGAAGGAGATTCTAGTGAAAATAAATAAATAAATCAAGTAAAGATTTGTCAGATTCACCTGACTAGAACAGATGATTGAATGGAGAGCTGGGCAAAATAAAAAGAAGCAATTTGCAGCAGTGCAAAGCTAAATGACAGTAGGATATGGAACAAAATGTTCATACTTACCAGAGAGATACAGATTACAGTGACAATGGACTCATTACATACTCACTGGGCAAGAAAAAATAATGATTCTGGCTAACCTACATACAGAAATTGCAGGCACTTATACATTAACAATTGAAATGTAAATCATAGTATCTATTTTTTTAAGAAAAGTCAGTGCATTGTAAGATGACATTCACAAATTTATGTAAAACTGTGTGCAAGTGAAGAAAAATGTTTAAAATATAACAATGAGCCCATGACAATACTGATGAAAGATTCAATGGGGGTTTGAGTGGCCAGTTCAAGTTTGAATTTTTGAAATAAAAAAATTCAAGTTGAAATGCTGTTTATAATGACATCCACTTCCACCCAGGATATAGAAAGGTGTAAAAAAAAAAGCTGCTCTCACAATAAATAAACTATATTTTACTTTTTCTAATCTCATTTTAAAGTTGAGATAGCACAACAACCAAATAGTATGAAACCTTAAAGACTGATGGGCAAAGAAGAGGCAGACAAATGAATGAAGCATGGAGAGGTAACATCAGTAACTAAGAAGACAGCTGAAATATGTCAGACAGTCTTTAATTTTAAACACTGACTGGACTGTAAGAACAAAATCCATCAGACCCAAAGACACATAGGAATTCTCTAGTGTATGGAGTTGCTTCTTTAAGACATTTTATCAGGTGATAGACAGAGGGGAAGACCAGACATGCACTGTAACACTGCTGGGAATAGTTAGAAAGCCCAGAGACACAAAACACAGATAAAAATCTAACAAAGATGGCAAATGATAAAGACACCAATCTGGCTTTGAATGATAGAGCAACTACCGTACCTAAGGCTCTTGGTGCAGAATCATGGAAGAGGAGTAGAAAGAAGCAAAAGCCAGATGACCAGGATGTCTGATATATGATAGTGTCATCGATATATGACATGAAAGAATGAAATACCAATATAGTCAAGACCTGAGCAGTGGCAATAACAATTGACACACCAAAGTGAATGAAGGAAATCTCACAAGTCCCCACCAATGAAGAAGAGTGATACGCCATAATGACTGCTGCTGAAATATGGAGAGTTAGTCTTCTCCAAGAATGAGTCCTGTGCTACATGATCCAATCCCAAATAGCCATGTCTAGACACACATACATATAATCAACAGAAAATGAGCTCGCAGTCTGTATTTATGAATTTATATTTTTGCAACAATGATAATTAAAAACAAGAGGCTGTGAATTTGAGAAGTTGTAGGTGAATATGAAAAACAGAGGGAGTAAATGGAAAGAGGAATGATACAATTTCCTCATATATGAATTTCATACAAAAAATAAAATAATCTAACACTGATAGAGTCATTGAGAATTCTGCTCTGGTCTACTCAGGTTCTCCTATTTCTACCAAAAGAGCGGGAATTTCCATCTCATACAGCACTTTCTAATGATACACGCCTGTGCAGAACACTATAGGAAAAATGGACAGAATGATTCAGAAACCTTCTCTGAGACACAAAACCTATCAAGTACAGAGGATTAAACAGGACCTTGGAGAGTTCCCAATAACTCTGCCAATTCAACAAACACATGAGAGCAAGTGTAGAGCTGTCGGTCTGGTGAAAGCCAGAGCATAGAGATGAGTTTCACTGCAGCTCAAATAAACAAGAATGCCTGACAAAACACACTGATATGAAAAACATCTTCTCACCCTGCTGTCACTCAATGTGAAGGCACCTTCAGAAGAAACTGAAACTATAGCAATGAAAACATCCACCCATGCCAAGCTGAGTCTAGAGGTGCACACCTTTAATCCCAGAAAGGAAGAGGTACGTGGATCTCTGTGAATTCTAGGCCAGCCTGTTCTGCTTACATAGTTCCAGGACAGTCAGAGCTACATAGTGAGATCCTGTCTCAAGAGAAAACAAAAACCAACAAAATAACAATAAAAGAAAAGAAAGCGAAAGAGAGAGAAAAATAAATGACACATACATACACAGTTTAACTTTAACTGACCAGATGAACTTAACCTCCTACACTGAAGGGCTAACTGGAGTGCTAAGTGATCAGTATGTGTCATCATCAAATAATATTCTGACTCAATCATTGTTTGGGTAATAGTAATTCAGAGTGACAGAATAAAATATCTTGAAACCCTCTGCTTAAAAAAAATAAATACACCAACAATCTAAAGATAAGATGTAATCCTTTTTATTACGGACCGTTGTTGTCAGCCCAGTGACCCAGAATATCCAAACAGATATCACTCTACTGCTTTTCCCCACCCATTTGCCTTCTTACATTTCCGTATTTGTTCTGCCTTCCTCTGCAGATGTTTTTCTTCCTGTAGATGCAACATTAAACAGAGTTTGAGGTTTGTGCTTTTAAGTTAGGTACTCATAAAGATGTCTCATATAGTGAAAAGAATTTCAGGAGAAAGATGGAAATTATAAAGAAAAGCCTAATGGAATGCTAACCATGGAAATTATTTAATAACATAATAAAAGGATGTGTTTAACAGACCCATTAGTAGACTCAACGCAGTAAAAAAAGAAAACCAACTTGAAGCACTAAAGCAATAAAAGTTAATGAAAATGTGAAAGTGTCAATGTACAGCACTTCTAATTTGTTACTCAGCAGATTTGCTTACTTCTTCTTCCTCTACCCTAGGGTTTTACAAATACCTCACTAACTATTGCATTCCATCTTCCTTCACTTTCTATTCATCTAAATACTGGTACAGAATGACAGCTGTGAATGGGACCCAGTTGAAGCATGGATTTCAACAATAGTATCTAGGAGACACTTGGTATTCATTCAAGATCCTAAGATCTTGCTCAAAATTAAGTACCCAAGTGGAAATTTGTCTGGTGCCACATATAAAAAGAAAATAAGGGCTTATTTACATTAAAGAATTGTATTTCATATAGGTCAGAGTGTTTTCTACTCAGGAAAATTTCACTTCCGGATTTTCTTATCTCATTCTTAGACCTTTGCAAACACTGGCCTTAGACAAATTAAGCATCTATCGTTGATTGCAATAGATGTGGGATAGTAAAGATCATAATGACATATAAGTATAAAGGAGTGGAAACAGTATCCATAACCAAATGGGCACTTTGTAAATAAAAATGCTTGTGGTGCTGGTTCTTTTTATTTCAATCTCACATTTTTATAGAAAAATGGACAAAAAAATGTTGAGTGTGTACAAGCTATGAAATCTTTGCCTCTGGAGAGCAAGTTAAATATTATTCATCTGTACCAGCACTCATCAAGAATTGGTTTTCAGCCTCTCCATGGTTGTCAACCCTACTTCCTTCCATCTTGGGACCATTAATTGGGTTATTTTTGCTTATTTCTTCTAGTCCTTCGGCCTTAAATAGGCTGACTAACTTTGTGAAACAACAGATAAATAATTTGGTAGCAAAACCTATTCAGATACATTATCATAAGTTAGCTATGGAGGACCACGAGACTCAAGATGAGGTTGTTACTCTATCCAGGGTGTTCCCAAAACCCATCTCCACCCAACCTAAAAGAGGGGACTTCCACCCCTAGATCAAGCAGAGAGGGACCACCCAGAACTCCCTCTGACTGACAATCTGAATTCTTGCTTAGGCTGTGAGGCTAAGCACTGCAAGGGAATATCAATAAAAGTTAAAAATATCTCTCTGGGTTTCCTGAAAGACAAACCTAACTGCATAGGAGCTGATGTCAAAAGTATCCCCTCTCCAGGAAAAAGACATCGGGATGGGTATGGCGCTCATGCCTCACTAGACAACGACAGGGGGATTGGAGCCATTACAAGGTCCCCTTCAATTACTGGAGGTCAGGCCTCTATCCCCACTTTTGCAAGATTAGAATCGCCACAGTTCTTCTATACTTAGAGAAGGGAGGAGATGCCAGGGGCAGCCCTGCTTATACACTGAAGGCCTAAAATCAGCCATAGGCCTAAAATCAGCAATAGGCCTGTCATACAGGTATACTAACATCAAGTCTTCGGTCTCTGTGGAAAAACATTGAAACGGAGGGCTATAAGCTATTGTAAACAGGCAGCTTTTGTGGAAATTTACAAGCCTGAGTAGTCATAGACCTTGTAAATAGGTAGCCTTGGCAGATAATACCAACTTAGATAAGAACAAGTGAATCATAGGCAGAGTCATAGCGACCTGTCCCCTGAACCTCCACCCAGCTGATACCTGGTTCTGAAAGATACCTGTATTCCCCCTGAACACCCACGCTCCAGTGTCATCCCCCTCCCCATGTCCTGCCTTTTTGTGTTTATAACCCATGTGCAAATAAGCAAAAATTATGATTTGAAAATAAATAATAAATAAATAATACCCTTACCCCCTACCTTTCCCCACCTGCATAATGTCCTCTGAAGCTTGGCAGCTGCAAGATCCTGCTTAGCAACTGCAGATAGACTCAAAGCAGAGTACCATGTCTTCTTAAGAATAGCAGGGAGACCATAACTCAAGCAGTGTACCATATCTTCTGAAGAACTGCAGGTAGATCATAATTCAAGGCAGTGTACCATATAGACCATGACATGTTTCAAGGCACAGGCCAAGAAGATTTTGTACTTTTCCACCACCTGGACCCTCTTACCCCCTCCCCTTGTAAAACATGCTATAAAAAAGCATTTCATGTTCAAAAAAAAAAGAAATTAAAAATATATATATAAAAAAAATAACCTCAATATAACACAAAAAAAGAAAAAAAATATTATTCATCTGTCTGAAGTAGTCAAGTGAACCATGAAGTCAAGATGACTGAAAAGAGACTGTTCAGGCTCAGTCTCTTTCCTCTAATTTTAGAATTTCTTTTTACTAATCTCATGCATTCTAAATGCTTCCTTTCTATCCATTTCTGAGAATTTATAAGAGAGGGTAGGAATGTCTGAACTTACTGTTCATGAAGAAATCATGGTAATAGTTGCAGCTAAAATTTATGAACATAGATCTTGTCCCCATTCCTATAAGGTTATGGCTCTCCTATTGTACGTATATGACAACAGATATGTTAATAGCTTTTTTCAATGATGGAGACAAAATTTTATTAGGCATGTAATTTACTTCAAAAAGGGGGTGTAGGCTTTGAACAGCACCATCTCTGTGATTCCTATTACTTAAAGAAAAAGAAATCTCTACCACATTAAACTAATATAAGCAATCAGATAATGCTGATTCAAAAGCAGGAAAAAAACTAGAATTCTGATCTGGTCTTCGTTCATTTTATTTGATATATATTTAAAATATTTAAAATATTACATTGTGTTAACAATAATTTTGTGCAAATGTGGTATGCTAATACTGGGCATATATTATCCAGCCATGTAACTATGAGTGCAATAATTAATTTTAACTGCAGGAAAGCAGATTAATCGCTTGTGAAAACTTAAACTTGCACATCATTTGTCAATGTTTATGTCACAAAAGCTCTCCAGTATCTTAACTTCATACACCTACATTAAAATTATCTAATAATATTTCACACCATATTAATCAAATATGATGAATAACAAAGAACAGGCTCGTACAATGTTCTTCTTACATGAGATTTCTAAGTCCTTAGCAAATTAATGGCTTAGGTGTGCAGTGACTGGTAAATACTACAAAGTCATGACCCTATTACAGCTCATATTCAGCCTTCAGCATTAGTGCTCATTTACTGTAGCACTAAGGTCTTTTAATGTCAGTGTTTATAACAGTCATGGAAAAAGTGAGATCATGTCTTATCATACCTTGTTAAGAAATGTAAAAAATACTTAGACATTGTAAAAACTGCTAAGAATAATCTAGTTAATATTGAAACCTTCATTGTGATTTTACAAAAAAACAGAGAATGTGTGTATGTGTGTGTGTCTGTGTGTGTGTGTGTGTGTGTGTGTGTGTGTCTGTGTGTGTATCTCAGTATTGTTTAGGATACATATCAGTTGTGTTTTGTTTGTTTGCTTTTTTGATAAAATACATATTTAAATTGATTTTCCGTTAATGTGCCATTTCTTATTTATAAAATAATTCTAGAAATTTAACTATGGTTACTGGTGAATAGTTTCAGTGGTGTTTTGAAGTACAGCTAACATACTGAAATATTTACTAAATACCTTTGCCATTATCACAAAGGGATTACTGAGACATTTCTTGTGCACATTGCTTATTTTGTGGCAATATTGCTTATTTGGCTCCATCTTGATGTGGTTGATTGCTAAAAGTAGTATTGAGTGCATGTGTTCCATTTTACTCAATTTATATTTTAAGGTTCTCTATCTCTCTCTCCCCCCTCGTGTGTGTGTGTGTGTGTGTGTGTGTGTGTGTGTGTGTGTGTAAGAATATGTACACTTGAATGGTGATGCCTGAAGAAATGGGGTGTGTCACATTCCTTGGTGCTAAAGTTACAGATTGTTTTGTTCCCCTTGAAGCCACTGCTGAGAAACAAACTAAGGTCCTTTGCAAGAACAATACTTGCTCTTAATCATGGAACCATCTCTGCACCCTCTGTACAATCCTCTTCAGAAGAAACTACTAACAAAATGTTTGGAACATCCACCACCAACAAGAGCTGAAAGTTTGAGTTGAACACGGTTCTTTCTGTCTTAAACACAAGAAATTTCACTTTGCTAAATACAGTCCTTTTTTTCCTAACCTTTCCTTTTAAAGTACCCACAGAGCTTAGCCTAGATATTATTCCATTTCTGAAAGTGAAATCTTTAGGACTGACCTTGGTTGCTTGGTTTTCACAGATTGTTTTCATTCTTGGAATTAGTTAGACTACCTCGGCCTCTAAAGTATAAACACACCCTGAGATGTCTTTCTTCTCTTTTCTTTCTTCCTTCCTTTCCTTTTTCTTCTTTCCTCCTTCTCCTTCTCCTCCCACTCCCCCTCCCCCTCCTCCTCCTCCTCACCCTCCTCCTCCTCACCCTCCTTCTTCTTTTTCTTCTTCTTTTTGAGGAACAAAGACATGTAGAAATGAGATCTGAAATCTGCTGGTGGGTGCAGATTATACACCAGGATAGGAAGTTAGGGTTTAGGATGCTTTAATGGAAAGGAAATGACTCATATCCACACTGCTATGTAATAGACCCACTAAATTTAGCTTTTCTTTAGTGTAAAACCTAATGTTTATATAGTAATATGAAACTTTATTTTAACAAGCTGTAATTTTCTTATTGCCCTCTCTTATCTTTCAATTATTACATCTTTCATTAAGTACATGTTATGATATTTTTAGCACATAAAATCATCTTGTAAAATCTGAGCTGATTTCATAGAAGAACCTGACCTGGGAAATGTGGCCCAGTAAACTAGTTAAGATTGATAGGGTCTATCTTCCATTTGAGTTGTTAGACAAAACACTAACACACATGGGAGAATGCATTCTTTGTTCTTTACAGAAAAGGATATGCATATTTACAAAGAAATATACAGAGTTATTATCATAGATGAAATTCATATGATTATGTCCATCTCCAAAGTGTTACTATTTCCCAGGAAACATCAGGTATACTGAAACAGCATAAGCAAATATCAAAACAATATTAGCTAAGAACTCTTATCAGAAGCAATGGAATAAAAGTTTCCATCCATATGTCTATACAAAAGCTACCTAAAATTTGTATTGATTTGCATTAAATATCTCTTAACTACTTTTGACATTTATTCTAAGATTTATAGTAGATCAGATTAAGGAAATAATAGACCACTTTTGCATTCAGCAATTTTAATTTTCTGTAAGGTGACAGTGACAATTAGTGCAAACCCCAGAAAGATGCTATGGATCAAGCTTGAATACAAAAGTGAAGTGTTTGGATTTTAGAAGTATTCACATAACTAAATGGTTTACAATGTGTAATCATATGAAATTTCTACCCAAGATCTCTAAAAAATGTAAATTGAGTTTAAGAATCGAAAGATTGGTCATTGCTAATCAATGAAAAATTCATGCTTTCTAGAAATTTTACTCAGTTTCTGCAAAATAAATGTTTAATTTTTCTTTTAAATGACCTTCATGTAACTGAACAAGCTGTCAGAAAAATTACTGAAACTGGAAACTAGTGAGACTTGAAGGAGTTGGGGAGAGGTTTTTTAAGCCCACCTGGTGAAACTGAGTCTCTAAAATCAACACTTGTCAATATTTTGCCAGACACACCCAATAAGTTATGAAGGACCTAAGGCTGCATTTGCAGATAATCTGATCTCCTAGAAAATTTTTATTTTCTTCATATTGCAACTATTCATAGAGTATATTCAAAATTGTATATTTGTAGCATAGGTAGGGAATACTATTAAAATAATATTAGCAAAATGAAAGAAAAAGGAACAATCTTTCAACCACATAAAGTATATAATTGAGATAATGATATTTTATTTCTCTATTGTGTTTCTCTATTGGCTGCATGGCATAGGTCCTACCAAACCTAAGGGCAATGGAGCAGCTATTTCAGAGTCTAGACAAATATATAAAAGCAAAGGGCCCCATCTTTCATTTCTGCAATCAGGTTTTGCCACTGTACCATTTTGTGTTAAGGTGAAATGCCAAAATAAATGTAGTATTACATTCAATTTCCACAGCAATTACTTTCTTATTCTTAATCCAATTGATTCTCTACTCAGTGAAATTGTCACATTATAATTAACTAACCACAAAGTACTAGAAGGCAAGCTTTGCTGTTTGTCTTTATGTGTTTGTTGGAAAATATGTTGATTAAATGATAACTAAATGAATGATACTGACAGTATGGGATGGCTGGTTGTCTCCATTTGTGGAAAGGTTTTACGTGTAAAGTAGATGGATTACCAGGATTTTCAATTTCTGCAAACACACTTGGATTTACAAATAATTGCTTTGGATGCATGAGATTATTGAACCTCTCTCTCTCTCTCTCTCTCTCTCTCTCTCTCTCTCTCTCTCTCTCTCTCTCTCTCTCTCAATCTCAATCTCTCTCTCTCTCTTTCTCTCCTCCCTCTCTCCCTCCCTCCCTCTCTCTCTCTCTCTCTCTCTCTCTCAATCCCTCTCTCTCTTCCCCCATCTCTCTGTCCCTCTCTCCCTTCTTCCTTCTCTCCTTCCTTTGTTCCCACCCCTCCCTCCTCTGCCCTTCCTCCATCCCTACCTCGTTATGTGTGTATAGAGACCAGCGAATGGCTTGGTATTTAGGTGCTATCCATCTACACTGTTAAATGTGTTTTGATTTTTGAGGCAAGATCTCTTACTGGCCTATTTGATGCTCATTGGGCAGGCCAGGCTGGTTGACCAGTAATCTCAGAGATCTACCTGTCTCCCCATCCTAAATACTAGAGTTAGAAGTGCACATGGCGATCATTGTCCCTTTTCTTGCCTTAGTCTTGGGAATGAACTGCAGCCTGAATAAAGTCAAGCACTTAACCAGATAAGCCATCTCTGTCTCCTCTTGAATTCAGCATATCATTGGAATGTTATGGTGCCAAGGCCAAAGTGTGGCACTGGTGATGGCACCTCAGGTAAAGGAAGCTGGAAGAGAGAAGGTTGAAATGATATCTGAATAAAAAGACATTCACTTCTCCAGAACTGCCAAAAATAGTATATAAAATGAAGGAGAATTGAAATGTTGAGATTTCTTTTTAAATCAACAAACTTCTTCTTCTTAGGGCTGTTTATTAATTTCAGTATGTAGATGTGCTTTGCTTAAAAGTTTCAAAGTGAATATTCCTCTCTATGGAAATGAAGCTTTCATCAATTAGGTAACCATCACAATGCAGCCAATAACATCATGTGAGAGGAGATTTTTGCAGTACCAGTTTATGAAATGTCATCTTGGAGAACTAGAGATTTCATAGAAATTGATTCAGAGAGCTACTGAGACAGACTTCTAACCCAAACATTACATATTACTGGAGTTGGTTGAATATTTTAGATATTCAAAATTCAAAATTGGTATGAGACAGTAAATATTAGCTGGTGATCTGGATATAATCAATGTTTAGCATTTGGTGACTTACGAGAGCCATTGGTATTAGTTGATCAATTAGCCCAAGACCAGGTTTATCCTGACCTGGTGTTATCTGAATGGACAGGACATTGCCATATGTGCTCTTTTTATTGTGCCTGAACTAATACATGATGCTTATTTGAATAAACATCTCCTTTTACTCATTTTGAAGGAGTCAATTCAATTAGAATACCTCAAGTATGAGGTATAGTTACTGGACTAAAAATTCTGAGAAGATTAGTTTCTTTCAGATCTTCTTGCTGATGAATATAGAAAGGTGGAATCAGTTGCTTGGGTATTGTTTGCATAGGTTTTAGAAGACTACACACCATGACACAACCATATGGCCTTTGTTTTGGTTGGGATGTGTGCCAATGGGAATTATGAAGAGCCAGGGTCTATGGCAGAGAAATTATCGTCATAACTGAGCTCAATCATATTAATGCTTAAAAGCAATTACAACAGTCTTTGTGACATTCACTGAAACAAAATGATTAAAGGAAAGAAGTGAGTGAAAAATGCATATTCCCATAGTCAATGAGCTTCCATTTCTGGAGCCAGTGAGGGTTTAGACTGTACAGTAATCATGTAGGACCTCTTATTTTCATTTGTTTATTCCTTAGTTAATACTTCTGCAGTGTGTTACTCTCTTGATTCACTTCCCTTGAATCTTACTTAAAGTATTTATCAGCACTTTATACATCATATTTTACCAATATATTATGTAAATTAAGTTTGTTCTTACTTTAATGTTGCAAATGGATGATTTGTTCTGAGACATTCATTATTTCCTATAGAGAGGCAGCCATGTGTGCTATGCCAGCTGCCCTTGTATTGTTGACATCAACCTTCCTTCTACTGACACATGGGTCAGTTGTTGATTCGTGAAATCAAGTTGGTCCTTAGTTACCAAGAGGCTGGCTGAGTAGTGCTTAACCCTCTGCCTTGGTCTCAGCATCCTCATGTGTGCAGCACTGAGCCAAGTCTGACAACCCTTCTGTGGCTCAGCTGTGAGGAATTTCAGACTAACTCAGGTGGAAAGAGCTCATGGAGCAGCCCTGGGGCTGCATGAAGTCTTGGAGACTTTCACCAAGATATCTGCTGCTCCAGCTACTTGTATAGCCATCTTGTGACCACAATACATACTTATTCAAGCTTTCTTGTGTGTATCTATATTTACTCACATTGAACATATGTACAGGTCTGAGCTCTGTCCAGGTGTCCCAGTTTTGCATAAGAGGAAACACTGACTGGCACACTCTTCATATCAGCACCAGCAAACAAATTTCGCAAGAGATAATGTAGGAAGCATATCTGCTGTAAGCTGTTTCACAACCAAATCAAGCATGCTATTTGAGATGACCTGGTCTTTTATAACAAAGACAATCTAAAAATGGGAATTTTATAAATTCTTAGTGCTCCTTAAAATTCATAACTAATATAAGTATCATTTTCACATGTATATATAATAAAATCAACTCTGAGCCTTGATACGAGGTGAGAGGGTAGTCACTATCACATTATGCAAATTCATAAATGCATATTTATATGCTTAAAATAGCCAAAGGATTCTAAGCATGAAATGTGTCAGGGGGAAAGTAGTGGACATATAATACTTTAATGCAAAGCAAATAAAATTTTAACAAATAATTGCTTTTTAGGATTTTATACATTCCTTCGTGACATACCAATATTCCCTTATTATTTCCTCTGTTTGATATCTCCAGATCTTGTAGAGTTGCCGCTAATTAAGATTTGTTTTAGGATTTATGTGCTCAATCCCTTATTCCATGACACATCTCTCATTTGAGTTTTCCATGAGGTGCTTTCTGTGTTATTAGTGCCTTAGCATCATCCAAATAGCAGTACAGAGATGGGTGTCTGTGTCTTTTCAAGTATTCACATTTTATTTTGATGTGGCTGTTGGTATGGAAAAGCAAGAACTTTCTTCCTTATGTGGGGTAAGGTTTTCAAGAAAGTTTGATGGGCAAGGATTCTATTCTTAGACAGCAATGTCAGAGGCTCCTTCCCACATAAAGAATAGTCTTTTATCTAAAATGACTTATTGAAAAGATTAAAGATTGTTCTTAAGGTCTATTTTTAACAGTCTTTGTCTGAAATGACCTTAAAGTATGACTTATGACAAAATTTAATAGATTTTTTCAAATAATGTATTGACTGACTTTGGCAATTAAAATAAAAAAAACTTTTGTCTAGTATTGTTAGCAATATATGTGCATGTGCATTTGTTGTGTGATGTGTGGTGTGGTGTGTATATGTGTGTGCACACGCACGGGCATTTATGTGCGTGTTATGTGTGTAGTGTGTGAGTGCATTGTGTGTGTAGTGTGTGTGTGTGTGTGTGTGTGTGTGTGTGTGTAGTGTATTTATGTGAAAAAGATGGAGAGAGAAAGAGAGAGAGAAAGAAGAGAGAGAAGAGAGAGAGAGAGTTGTGTATCATAGTGAACCTATGGATGTCCCTGGATGAGTCAGTTCTCATCTTCTATCAGGTGGGGGTCTCTGAGATTAAATCCAAATCATCAAGATTGTGCTGAGAGTGCCTTGACCCACTGAGAAGTCTCACCTGTGGACTTTATACATTTACAAAACATAGATACTTCCAAACCACAATAATTCCCATTAGCAAGTAAGGGGGATTTGACAGACATTATGTATGAAAGCTTCCAGATGAATGCAAATATTTACTTTTTAAAAAATTGTAGCTATTAAGGTTATATAAATCAAGTACAGTGATCGTATTAGCTGACAATAGGAAAGAAAGAAGCCTGAATAGGAAAGGTGGAAGAAATAAAGAAAACATGTGGGAAAATGGCTTGAAAATTAATGCTAGAAAATGAGAGTCAGGCACAGTGAATTTATAAAGAGACCAAAAGTACTAGAGGCTGAATGTGACACCATAGTTACAGCAAGCCTAGTCTTATCACTTCTGAAGTGTGTGCTGAATGTTATATTATCACATCTCTTACAAGTTTGCCTCTTAATCATTTTTGTTCCCATTTTAACAAAGAAGAGAATTCTTTTCTTAAACTAGAAAGGTCAGGAAAATAAAGTTGCTCAAATGTATTGTGTTTATACTTTTTCAATCTGAAAATCTATATCCAATCAATATAGTTTTCAAATAAACTTGTTACTATTTGTCTACTGAAACTTTGTGTAAAGGTATATATATTAAGGTATCCATTTATTTTTATTGATACAATGGTTAATTTTAATCATGATAAGTCACTGTCTGTAGAATTTTACACTTAAGGGTACCTTCACAGATACGTGCTTAAAGAGACATATAGTCTGAAGTGACTCTATTTACTTAACTAACTTAGCTCCTTTTTATTTAGAAAAAAAACATTGATTTTATTACATGCATGTATGTGTATGCCTCCATGTCTATATCCAGCAGAAAGACTTGCAACTTCTGGCATGGGAGCAACCCATGGTCATACGCCACTTGATTTGGCTTCTGGATACTGAACCTAAGTCTTCTACATGAGCAGGAAGAGCTCTTAACCATTGAGCACTATTTCATTACATGTAGAACATTCCATCTCATAAATGGACAGCAATGAAGTCCTAACACCTACCATCCCTGGTGGGTGCTGTCTTATCGTCCTCCCACTGACTAAAGGAGTAACAACTAAAAGAAGGTATCAGGTCACTGGGACATTCCTCAAGTATGTCCTCCTAGAGGTCAACAGCCCCCAAATAAAAATGCAAGAGCCCAGGTTAGAAGAAGTCACAGGCTTCAACCATTTCAGATCTGTTTCCGGGACTTGCAAAAGCTTCCTTAGAGAGCTGCCCAAGAGGAATGGATCTAAGCTATTTTCTCAATCCTGCACAGATGGTTCATAAAACACATAGATTTATATCACAAGTCTCAAAATACCTTTCTGCTTGACAAGTACCGCCTTATTTTATTGAGGCTATACACATACATGGGATAGTTACCCATAAACCTTCAATTCTATGGAGCCAAAACCTGAAAGGAAGATATGTATTGGACATATTGGCAGGTACTCCTTGGTCTTTCTGAAGATTTATATTTCATTTTTGTCATATAGACACTGATATGTTCTAAATTATTATATTTGTTTGATATTGTCTAGATAGTTCCAGTGGTTAAGAATGGGGAAAAAGAGGTGTTTAATCACAATGTCAGCAGTATAGAGCCTCTAAGGATCAGACCACATCCAAGCCAAGCCCCTGCCTTTCACCATGGAGACCATAAAGCTGAATAATGTAACCAGCGTGTAATTTCAAAGCAGCTTCTATCAAGCCATGGTAGCAGATGCATTCACACATTTCCAAGATGCTTCTTGGCATCCACATGATACAACAGGTGTGGCTGTTACACACTTGATAATTAAATCTGGTCAATTACTTTGAAGTCTGGAAGAATCTGTTCCATTTTCAATTATGAAGCCATATATTTAAAAATTATATATTTATTTAACCATGGAAGCACAAGCTAGGAAATTGAAATAACCTAATAATTTCACAACCCATCACAAAGCCAATGACATACATACATGAACAGATTTTGTCTACATATATGACAATAACATAAATACATACCAATTGCAAAATGCAGGTATCAGTGAGGCTCTCTGTCCCTTGGGAACTTGTATCAGATCTGTCAGTTCTGCTGAATACAGAGCTGTGTCTTCATGAGTTTATCTTCTAGATCTTGTAATAATGCATTAACTGTGTGAATTGATTTCTCTTGTTATTCTGCTATTCATTGACTTAGTGTGCATGTTTGTGTAATGTGGATGTCATATCACTATGCACGTAAGGTGAGAGAATAAACTGAAATTATTAGTTCTAACTATATCATGTGGGTCCCAGGAATGAAACCTAGGCAATCAGATCTCTCTCTATCTCTCTTCCTCTATTTTTCCCCTCTTTCTCTCCTTCCTTCTCTGTCTCCTATCTTCTTCATTAAGAAAATCACTGTGTATCTTCATTCTATCAGTACATTTGTACTACTATATTTATTGCAGGTGCTCTGCATTGCATTAATTGCTGGGAACCTTTTTTATTCTCTTTTCAAATACTGATCCCACTGTTTTTAAATCATGTGCTACATACCTGGATACTACGTACGTAGCCTTGGATGTGATGTCTTCTATCTCATTTACTCTTTATTTTTAGATGTTTTCAAGGTCAACTATTGATCTTCAGGAAAATTCTTTGTCTGGCTTGGTTTTGGTGGTATTTTCTTAACTTTCACTTCCTTTAGTGTGGATTATTCTGTTTTCCTGCATATCCTGACATTTTGTACTTTGTTACTCTTTTTTTAAGCTGTGACATTTTTATAACAGATGTGTCCACTTGCAACCACATATTCGATTTAGTATCTCTTACTGTTCCAACTGATTGATATTGAGATTGTAGAATGATTTATCTTCAGAACTCTGATGCAAAGTCCTGCTGACTTCCACATGTCCTTCCTGCTGCTGAGAACCCCAAGTGAATATATGTCTGGTTTTCCTTTGAGGCCAGGGCAAAATCCACTGCTTCTCTCTCTTCAGAAGTTTTGAAGACACATCCTTTGTTCCAGGTGTGCTAACATCTAAGACAATCCATCTGTGGATTGTTCCTTTTTGGCCACTAAATCAGATTTTATTTTAACCCTAAAGTCTTTTGTCTCTTTTTGAGTCTAGGAAATTCTACTTTATATTCTGACCTTTGCTTTTGTTTCCTGGTTTCTTAGCTCTTTTAAGCCACTTACTTAATGTTACACCATTAAGGGAAAAATTTTCTTGTCATAATCTCTGACTTTTTCAACTTTTCCCAAAAATAGGAGAAATTTCCTTACCATTTTCTTCAATTCCTTTAAAGTACCTTTCAGAGATACATTTCATTTAAAACTTTAAAACTTTAAACAAAGACTGTCTCCAAACTGACATAGAAGAAAAGTTGGTTTTACCTCTCTTCTCTAGCTAATATAAAAACTGGAGGAATGGAAATCAAAATCTCCTAGTCAATTGCCAGAGAACAGACTTAATAGAGAAAACTGGACATAAGAAATTAGGAGAGAGGACAAATTGAGTCACAACTTTTTGAAGCAAAAACTTAAGAATGGAAATGATCGCAGAATCAGGTACAAGGTAGAAAGACCTGACCATGGGCAGAAAAACCTGGAAATGGATGGGCAGTTGGATGCATAGTGTGGACAAGTACTAGAAATGAAATATTTTGGTTTTCTTGAAACTTTGCAATTTTATGCAGTTTCCTTCAAGTAGGCTTACATGAATTTCACAGTGAGAACCATAGAAAATCACCTACCCTGCTTTGCATTAGTAAAGGGGAAATAAAGGTAGCCACTCTTATAAGTACAAGAATGTATTCTTTTTTCCCATGCTTTCATCAGAAGAAAGAATTTTAGCTGGCCCCAATACACTGGCATGTTAGCATAGAGTAACATACTTACCAAAAAAGAAAGTATCAACTTTAGCTCCTTCTAATCTTCCTGTCTTCTGTCGACAGGAATGTTAGACATGGTTTTCAAAGTGATAGTCTAGGCACAGCACACAAATACTGAGATCTGATCATAGAGTTAACATGCTACCTCCCACCAAAGATAACCATTGAAACAATAGGTTTTGGGGTTGTTAATCAAAGATACTGAAATAGGAAGCTAAGCAAAGATGATACCAGGGAAACAGCAGACCAGAGGATCAAGAAGCCTGAGACCAATACACACAAATCTCAAAGAAAATGTATTGTCAGATATACCAAATTCAAATTAGAGAAAATTTCTAGGGAAGACAAAAAAATTTATTTATAAAGTTAAAAAGTCAAGAATTTCATTGGCATTTTATCTAGATAGCATAAGGAAGATGAAGGCATATTTCAACAACAGTAGCAACCTAGAAATCCTAAACTCAATGAAATCCTTCCTTGAATGAATGACATGGAGAAGCAAAGATTTTCACAGAAAAACAAACAGTGAGATTATTTACTCCCAGTGGAGCTACATTTCAAGATTTACATTCTTAAAGAAAAGGAAGTTATACAGATTGAAACTTACATCTATATAAGAAAAACTTGGTTTACAACACACCTATAAAACAGACTAAAGCCTTTTTATTTATCATTAAGTAATATTCAATTATGACAAATGATTAGTTGTCAACATCAATGTTTAATACATATTAGGGTATTCAGGTTGTCTGTTTCTCTTTGAGCTAATGATCATTTTTATAAATGTCATCAAATTTACAGAATTTTTTCATAGGAGTTTTTCATTTTCCTTTGAAAGAAGATGTGGTCATGGTGGTGTTTCTTGATACAAGAAGTGTGAATCACTTTTATTTTCCTTTGCTAACCTCACTACAATTTTATCATATCATTCAATATTGTCTGGGAGCCATTTTGAGTTTGTTGTTTTTCTCTGTTGGTATCATATTATTCATTTCACTAACTTTCGGTTGTTGTTTTTTTGTTTTGTTTGTGTTTTGGTTTTGGTTTTGGTTTTGGTTTGGGTTTGGGTTTGGGTTTGGTTTGGTTTTTTTTTGCTTACTCCAGATTTTTTTCTGCATAGTTTTATGGTTTTCTGAGGCAAAAGTTAAGTAACTGATTTTAGCCCTCCATTTCTAACATATTTCTCACTGCAAATGCCCCTCTGAGCACTACTTTCACAATATCCCACAATGTTTGATAAGTGGTATTTACACTTTTATTTACTTCTGAGATGGCTTTAACCTGCAAATTAACAGGGATAAAAGTCATGGAATACATGTGTGCTAGTAACTGCTTCATTACCATGACAGAATACTCAAGGAAAACAATTTAAAGTAGGAAAGAGTGCAGTGGCAACAAAAACTTGAAGCAGATTCTGGTTACAGCCACTGTTAGGAAACAGTGTGAGCGGAACACTATCCAGTCTGCTGTCTGCCTTAAGTCCAGTGACCCAGCCCATGCAATCACACTGCCCACATTTATGGTGGGTCTTCCTACCTCAACAAAATCTAGAAAATACTTCACAGACATACACAGGGGCTCATCTCCCAGGTGGTTCTTGATCCAGTCAAGTTGACAACCTATACTAGCCACTAAAATGCATGATTTTAATCTGCACTGAAGGTTTCCTAATACACCAAAAATGCTCATTAATTACACAACTCAAGAAGCAAAAGTAAAGCTTTAAATGCACATAATACCACTTTTAAATTTATAAAGGTTCTAAGGATCCCTTAGTACTTGTGAGGTACATTTTTATTACCATTTCCTCTCAGTTCACAAGAGCACTGTCTTCACTCTCACTGTGGCTCATAATGGAATTAAGCCTCTTCTGCTTCCTTGTAGTTTAACATTATTTCTTCATCTTGCAATAATCAGTGTGAGGAAGTCTCTAGTGTTCTAATAGCTGATGGGTGACCTCATCACCCATATTTATGCTCATATTTATGAATGAGTGAGCATATCTATTATAAAAAGTTACTCAGATTTTTTTTCTATAACTCTAGGGTGGTCTTCCTTCCTCAGTCTTCCATGAACTGACTACAAGTTGAACTCCCCTAGATAAGTTCTGGTGTTTGGAAATGTCATCCTGTTATATAAATGTGGGAAGCTAGATAGAAATACGCTATGCTGTGTCCACCCATGAAGGAATGAGGAAGGTTTGGCTCTGGGCAGCAACCCAGAATAGTAGCAGTAATTACTCTTCTTGTGTTCAATTACTACCACAATTAACCTTGAGAATAGGGCTCACACAAAAAAGAAATGCTCTGTGTTGCATGTGTGTGTTTGTTGTGTTTTGTGTGCTTGTACACACTTCCATAATAACTCTAACAGTTTTACCTATTATCTGATGTTATCTCTGTTTTATTTCATTCTCTGTCTTGAATTTGTGTAAAAGGATTAGGTTTACTTCAGAAAACTTGAGAACAGTGTGAATTTGCTTCTCATATTATTTCCTAAGAGAATGTCTAACTGTGGATAGCACTATTTTATTTGTGCTATTCCAAATATTGTCCACAGTTCAAATATTTATCATATTTCTGGTTTTCTGTTGAATCAATTTTTACTTTATAGCCAGGTATTATGAATAATTCTTTTGTAATTCTTTCCGACAAGTCTTTTAGGAAGCAAAGGCAACAAGAGTTTGTTTTTTGTTATTCTTGAACTTGAAACACAAAACCTTTCAGTAACATTCTCCGTCAAACATGCTAAACATCTTCATTTTCTTTTAGTGATAGCATAATATTTTGCTGAGCCAGAACTCCATCGTGAATTTTCTAATTGTGCATATTTATCATCTTCTCATGTTTTACATTTAATAGAATATTAGACAATGAATTTTCTTTTTTCAATCAGCTTTTGCCTTCTTTTATTTACTTTGGACCAATTCCCAGAAAGAGGATTACTGCGTCTAAGGAGATATTTGTTTATATGGTCCAAATGGCTTTCCCAGGGAGTTATGCCAATGTACAGTGACACCAAGAGTAGATGCAATAATAGCTTTAGTGCACTTTTTCACAACTGGGCTTTAAAACTATTTTAAATATTTGCTTCTTTGTGACTTTTGAACTTTTTCTTAATTAGTTTGTTAAGACTCTAATTATGACTTTTGCCTGACTAATTAGTAAAACAAGTGGTTTAAAAGTAATCCCTTTGATTTCTTTTTTTAATTAAAGCATAGACTTTATTTGGACTTGTTCAATTTTAATGTATTAATATTTAGGTAACTAATTAAGAAAATGTGGTTACCACATTTTTATTCATAATTTCACCTTTCTCTACTTCTCAACTAAATCCATGCTCCATTTTCACTACTAATAAATTACATTTTACTGAGCAACTAGCTTGCTTCTAGCCTGTGTAATTATAAAACACCAAATAGGAAATAATTCTCCATTTTGTTTTAAAATATAAAAAGTTCTTCTTTTTGTGTGTTTCAGGAATTGTGTACAACTAACATATAATTACTTAGAGATAAGATTTCTTCTGGAACTATGTGCCATGTAGACATCTCTCAGTGTCTATGACTAACTGCTTTCAAGACCCTAAGGATATTCAAAGAGTTAAGTCTCATACAAAATAACAAATTTGCATAAAGGTTTTGTGTTTCACTTTGCTTAAAGATAATAATTCAATTAACAGAAAACATCTACATGATTTCAGCCTAGAGTAATCATCAATTACTTGATGATATTTTGGCATATATCCTGTCTAAAACATAGATTTTTTTTTTGGTTCCTACATTTCCTGTAAGAACAGGAGTCAAATCATCACCAAGCTGATCAATAACCTACAAGGTAATATAATATGTGCTCAGTGGAGTCACTAAAAACTCTGTCTTTGCAATAACATGAGAGCAGAATGTGTAAATGTTAGCAAAGCTAGTACCAATTACAGCACGTTCATATGTACTTACTTTGTAACCTATGAATGATAGCAATGAAGACATGTTGTATGCTAGAAATCAGCTGAATAGCAGACATTCTTACAAACTCTTTGATTTGAAATGTCTGCAAGAGTCCAGGTACTGGAAACCTGGTCTCTAACAGCAGTGTTAGAAAGTGGGATATGCTAGGAGATATACAAGTCACAGGGGCTTCTCATTCATTTGAATCTAATGTTTGATTTTATATGTGATTTCCAAGAAAACATTATGAAATTATATGTGTATGTATGTATATATATATATATATATGTATATGTATATGTATATGTATATGTATATGTATATGTATATGTATATGTATATGTATATGTATATATATGTCTAATTTTTGTTTGTATGTTGTATATATGTCTATACATAATCTCATAATGTATATGTTTGGGAGAATAAATGAGGGTGTATACGTGCATGTATTCACGAGCACATAGGTATAATTTTACATCAGGAGTTTTCCTCAATAATGCTCACTTTATTTACTGAGGCAGAGTATCCTTCTAAACTCAGACTTGCCAATGTGGTTATTCTAACTAGCCAATTTGTCCAAGGGATCTTTTTTCTCAGCCTCCTGAGTTAGACCACTAGTCTGCCCAGTATTTTATATGAGTGCTGAGCCCCTGAACTAGCTCTCACATTTGTACGTGTTATCCATTGAGCTCTGTTCCCAGCCCTACTGCCTGATTTTAGATGAAGAATATAAGATTCAGGGAGTTTAAATAGTTTGTCCTATATTATATAGTTTATCAATAAGCATGTCTAGATTGTCAGAGCTAAGGTTTTATAGCATAACAATCTCCTAATGAATTTAATAGTGTTTATCTTTATTGAGTCAAGTTAGAGACTAATAACAATTCAATAACTGATGAAAATGAAATCCATTTTATATAGATATATATATCATTCACATTTTAATTAATAAGAGATGTTAAATCAGAAGTGATTATTACATATATAGCACAATGTTTTAGCAATGCCAACTAAAGCTTGTCTGATTTAATACTTTAAATGAACATAGCCTGACAAGATATTTTCCTTTCTTTAAACAAACAGAGATGGTGTATTTAAGAATTACACAAATGCTTGTAGTTATTTTTCTTGCATAATCTTCCTCTGATTTCAGGCAGAGCCAATGTAATTTTGCTGGAACACTAAAGGGAAAAAAGACTACTATCATACACCACTATCAGAATTCCTACTTAGATAGCCACAACTGTTCATACAGAGTTGTTTTCCACCCCAAACCTGTAGTAAAAGTTGGTAGCATAGATGTGGTCACTCAGACTCTATTTAGGATAGAGCTGAGTAAAGTTGTCATTATATAGAAATTTAATCCTGCAGCATGGCTCATCTGGCAAGGGCTCACATGCAAAGGTATGATACAGCCAGAATGCAGAGACACCTTGTATTACATTATGCTCTGGCTAGTATACAGACACATTCTTAGTACATACCTTTAATCCCTAAGAATGAAGGTAAGGTTAGTTTGTAGAAAGAATCAGCCTCTTTTGAAAGTGACATCTAATTGAGGGACAGACAAAGTGATGAGTCAGAGAAAGATTTGACAGAATGAGTCAGAGATAAGATATGCCTAGACTCACGCAAAAACAGCAGAGGAAGAGACTGTTTAAGAGCAGTGAAAAAGAAAGAAGCAGCTAAGTTGAGTGAAGTTCATTTAAGTGCAGTTGAGATCATTTTTCTTTGAAGCAGTTTAGTTCAGAGCAGTTCAGTTCATGGAGTTCAGAATGATCCAGCCAGTCAGAATTTAGAAAGCATAAGCTTATTCAGCAGTAAGCCTCTGAGATGACAATTATATCTGATGCTTAAAGGTTACTTTTACATATGGGCAGTATACCTGCCACTCCATCTAATCATGTTCATGTAAGATCCTCACAACTTGTTTATTTCAGATGGGGGAAGAGATGTGTTTTGAAATATCATTCCATAACGTCATTGAGAGTAGTTACTCTTACTGTTGCTTATTTTCCCATCATAAGTCTTGAATCACCCAATACCTGAAAAATACTCACATCAAAACCTAACAAAAGCATAACATTTTCAAAAAGATATTGTTCTTTTAACAAAGAACTGAAAATTATATATATATATATATATATATATATATATATATATATATATATATCATATCATATCATATCATATCATATTGAAACAAGAGTTTGAGACAGAGCATGAATCTTTTTTGTTTCTAGATTCTCCATTACCCTTGTCAACCTTTAGACATTAAACTTCCTCATTCAGGGACTTGCCCCATTCTTCATCTACTTGGAACTTTGCTTTGACTAACATTTCCTCTAGTGAGGTCTAAGTGCCCTTCGTAGGGATGGTGTTTGAATCATCATGCTGAACATTTTAAACCTCTTTAATCTTCATCTTGAGATATGGAATATTACTCTTATAGAAATATAAGAGTAATATAATATAATAAACTCTTGTTTCAGAAAGAAGAGTATATAATAAGTGCTTACTATATCATATATTATTTATTCTAAAATTTTCTAGAGGCTGAATGATGTGCAATAATATACCGATTATTCCCAAGATGGATAGTCAAAAATTTCTATATGATCTTATTATACCTGTTTGAGAACCTTTAAGAAACTAGGTAATTTGATGCAGAAAATCTCTGATTTTGCACATTTTAAAAATATTTTGTTTATAATTTTGGTGTTTCTGGATTCTCTTGATGAGTCAAAAAAATAATTCGTTTTTCAATATACATCAAAATAGCTACATAAATTTAGATCTATGTTCCATCTTTGTATAACATCTAGTTAGGTAGATAGATGATAGAGATAGATAAATAAATGATAGAAGATAGATAGATAGATAGATAGATAGATAGATAGATAGATAGATAGACAGATAGATAATAGTTTTGCTTTTTGGGCAAAGGTATCAAAATCTATTATAATCTCTCCCCCATCCAAAATGCTGATAAAAATAGATGCAGATATAAGGAAACAAAATGTGTTAAGTAAATTTTCTGCAAAGAAATGTGGACAAATATCTACTCACTCCAAGTGTAGTGCCAAAATAGAACAAAGGAATCCCTTCATCCACTTCTACCTTGATGAGTCATTTTCAGAAACATGGGTGTGAAGTTACTTACTAGAGTATAAATAACCATCTATATCACCCAAAAGGTTCTCCCCAGTATGT
This sequence comes from Grammomys surdaster, assembly GCF_004785775.1. Lineage (NCBI taxonomy): Eukaryota > Metazoa > Chordata > Mammalia > Rodentia > Muridae > Grammomys > Grammomys surdaster. The sequence goes on along the minus strand of NW_021604639.1, from coordinate 9,849,711 downwards.
ATGATAACTTCTCTAAGCTGCACAGATGGAGTGCCCCTTTCTGATGCTTTTCAACCTTCTAAATCCTCTAGCACCTCCTAAGGCTACATGACTACATGTAGCCTCAAAAGTATTTCAAACAGGGGGCCAGGGTGGCAGTGAGGAAAAGTTAGTGAATGCGAGTTTCATAGGGTGAGATTTTTAATAACCCTCCCTAGCTCTTTTCTCTGTGAAGGACTATCCAAGTGTCTATGATCTTGAGGGTCTCTTGCAGCTGATAAAGATTGTTCTAAGGCTAGTAAGCTCTAAGGATAGAAAGATACTCTTCCCCAAAGAATATTGTACCCTATGGAGAAAATAGAACAGAGCAGTCCTTATATGGCACTTTGGTCTATTCACTATCATTTCGTCTTCCTGTTTATATTCTTAATCTTTATTTGCTATTTGGGGTAAATATTCTGAAGAATATTAACTTGTGTCTCTTTCCTCAAACTAAGATGTGAGCATAAAACAGGAAATGTCAGATAATTGATTCCAAAGGGAATTCAGAGGTTAGAATTGTAATTTCCTCTAAAGGAAACGCTCCTGTTTTGAATCTTTAGTAGCTGCGTCTAGATTATTAACAACCCTACTTATATGTGATGGACAAGTAATAATGTGGCCATCTATCTACAAGACAGCAGAGCTGAATACATTTCTAAGTTTATAAATGATTTTTAAAAGCCCTGCAGACAAATTTCATTAAAGCAAAGAAGAAAAATCTGGTAAATGGAGTCTTCGGATTGTATTGATGAACAAATCTCAATTTTCCACAAATGCTAATAAGGATCTTGAAGGTAAAATAAATAAACACTTCCTGGGTGTTAAAAGCAGAATGCTTTGAGAATGAGTACAAGCAAACACTTCTTTTTTTCTTTCTTTTTTTTTTTTTTTTTTTTGCTGAGGACCAAACACAAGGCCTTGCCCTTGCTATGCAAGTGCTCTGCCACTGAACTAAATCCCAAAACCCAAGCAAACACTTCTTAAGCTGTCCAGGAACATTAAAGAGTGTCTTCCATGGCAGTGTCAGCCTTAGAAAACTCTACAGAGGTTCAGAATTAAAAAAGAAAAGAAAATTGGGGCTAGGGGCTAGTTAAGTAGGTAAAGCGCTTGTCTTGTAAGTGTGTGGACCTGAGTTCTGGCCATCTAAAAGGACTAACAAAGCATTGATTGATATATATTTTGATACAAGGAGAGATATTTCAAACAAAACATAGAAACAGTTCCAATGAAACCATTTATTTATTCACTCATTCATCACGTATGCCATATCATGTACTCAGTGTCTGAGACTTTCTTTCAGGAATTGAGATAAAATGAAGAAAATGGCGTATATTTCTAACCATGAATGATGTTTAATGAAATCCACAACATTGAAACATTAGTCCAATAATTTTTTTAACTGGCCAAAGCCCCCACAGATTGACAAATATGCTCTCCATTAGAATACATTTTATAAATCATCATTTAATCAATACACCATGACTATCTACCCTGGACCAAATTTGGTGCCATCCCAAGTGCTGATGTTCACTGCCTATCTAATGGAGAGACACGAGAGTACACAGAAGTAAAAGAAAAATCAAGGGACAATAGAAAGAAGCTAAAAAGTGGTAGATTGATCCTATGATGTGATTGACAAAAGAGGAAAGAATTTGGATAGTGGGCCAAACTATGTAAAATGTGATAAGTCCTGCAGAGGGTGGGTAGCAGATAACAAAATTGAATTATATGATCCATGGCAAATATAAAAATCATGTTATCTGATATTTCAACTAAGATACCTTTGAATGCCAACTGCAACTTAAACAAAACTGAATGGAAGACTCTGGAACTATAGAAACAGAGACAGCTGTTAGTCAGCTGATGTTTTCTTCTAAGAATCATATGATAGGCATTCTTCCGTAAGTCAAGGAAATGATTCAGAAGTAAGTCTCAGGACTCCTCAGAGAGTAAATGAATAATAAGAGATCTAACCTAGGGCAATGTGTTCCAACAATTCTGCTTCTTCTTGTTGTGTGTGTCAGACCTGTGGAAAAATAATCCCCCAAAATAAAATACATTCAGTATCAAAAAGGAGGACTAAGAAAAAACTAGATAGGGCTCAAAACAAGCTAGGTCAACCTATGCCATGTTACCACATCAAGTTATGCACAAGTATAGGAAATAAAGAATTCTAAGGTACAGAGTTCAGGATGAATTGTAATGGCTAGGAGATCATATCTAGGACTAGGAATTTATTCAAAATGTCCTGCAGTGGAGGAAAATGATGTATCCAAACTAAGTTCCTAAACTTTAATTTTTTTTTCTTGGAGGGGTAGTTTTGTTTGTTTTTTCATTGTTTATGGTGTGGTTTGTTTGTGTTTTTTTGTTCGTTTGTTTGTTTAGCTGCAAAAGATATAAGTGACTTGAACAGAAAGTCAGCAGCAAGCATGACTCAAAGCAAGGGAAATGAATATAATGTAGAATGGTCAGTAATATGTCTAGACATGTGAAAGTCTCAGTGTATGATCATCAGTTCAGTAAGTATCCTAGTGTTCAAAGTTGAACCTGTGAACAGCAGATCATTACAAGATGCCACTAAGATGCTCCTGTAATGTCAAACTCTTTCCCAGGTAGTGGTGTACACCTGTCATGTCACCAGTTATGAAGCTGAGGCGTGTGAAACTCAAGTCTTTGGCTACCTAGGGGTACAAAATATTCAAAATCATATTACACCATATAAGAAGACCCTGACTCTCCATATATATCAGCTAAATAATGCCTGTTAACATTTTACCTCTTTGATTATTTCATTGCTATAAATGCCTTGGAATGATCTGTTAAAATTAGTTGAACCATAAGTCACATGCTATTTATTTAAAATCCATTTTCAAAATTCCCTTAAAAGTAATTACAGGAAATTATCTGCCTTTGTATCTCACTGGCTGACACATCTTATACACCATCCAATGTGTCACTTCTGATAAAGCTCCTGTAATCATATTACATGACAGGAAATTCCTGTCATAAATTGACAGGATAACCTAATTTGGAAAAGTCAGACAAATACAATTTATTTTAAACTTTAGTTCAAACACACTGATGAAACTCTACAGAGCAAGGAGAGATTGATATGCCTTTGAAGAATACAACATTTTATTTTTTCAAACTTGAAAATCATGCTAGTTCCATACTTTAGTTATAAGCTCATAAAATTTTGTTACATGAAATATTTATATCAAACATTAAACAGAGAGAATTATATAATTAGTGAGTTAAATTTTTACTTAATTTGCTAATTAAAGTCTCTTTTAAGTACAAGGTGTGAACAAGAGTCTCTCTTCTGGCCCAGGAACTAAAGTTGGCCAAGGAAGTCTATCCTGAGAAAAAACAGTGGCATATGAGACAGAGAGAGAGAGAGAGAGAGAGAGAGAGAGAGAG
>NW_021604639.1:9813400-9836270 GCF_004785775.1 Grammomys surdaster | reverse complement strand
GGAAGAAAATAAGGAAGGAAGGAAGGAAGGAAGGAAGGAAGGAAGGAAGGAAGGAAGGAAGGAAGGAAAGAAGGGAGGGAGGGAGGGAGGGAGGGAGGGAGGGAGGGAGGGAGGGAAGGCAGGATGAAAGGAGATACAAAGGAGGGAAGAAATAAAGGAAGGACAGAAGGGGGAAGATGGAAGGAAGAAGAAAGAAGGAATCATCTTCTGCATTGTTTCTGGGAAGTGATAGTACTAATTTCACAGTTAACATTTTTTTCTCAGTCAAGTAGGGGTTGGGTGCCTATTAAATGTCTGGCATCCCTTCAAGTGCTGGCAAGTAGTACAGTCTGTGCCTTCCAAAGGCTCATGAACCACAGACAGTAATTTTCCTTTAAAACTATTAGGACTTAGCATTCTGTCTCAGGTCCAGTAGAAGACTAGTCAAGTGAGAAGCTTTCTCTAACTATAAATATAAGCAAACTCAATTCCTCACATCAAGATTTCCTCCAAATTTACTTTCCACTGTAATAAAGCTGGCATGCAAGAGACAGCAGGCTCATTTTCTGATCTTTAACACTCTTATTTACAACTGTGTGGTCACAAAATAGTCTTACATGTTTACTATTGAAGAGCTCACTTATCAATAAACCATTCTCATGGACACATTCTTATGAATATCACTCTCGTCAGATAATCTGGCTGTTCCTTTAGGTAATCATCAGTTTATGTATAGAGATTGGTTATATAAGTATAGTCTTTATATATACATTTACATAGATATACGTGCAGATATTCACAAATTCATACACATAAACATAGAGGGAGAGAGCATTTAAAATGGAAGATAAGTGCAGTGTGTGATGCATCTAGGACATTGTCCTTGTTAGACAAGCACTCAACTAATTAGCCACATCCTAAGCTTGCCTTTAAATTTTCATGAGTAGATAGGATCTCACTAAGTTTTACAAACTGAACTTTCGATCTTCCTGCTTCTTGTTCCTAAGTAAATGGGATTTTAGATGTATGCCACCAGGCCTGGTTCTTTTGAAAAATTATCCAAGAATTTCAAAAACTTCTTGAAAGTAAATGGATATCCATCAGGCTACTGTCTTTCTGATCTATGTCATCATTGGTAGCAGAACAGGTGGTAAAATGAAGCATGAAGGATTAGGCTATTTCAATCTTGATAGATGGTTTCTAAAATTAGACTCATTTTTCTATTCAGCACAAAATCTGGCCTTGCAAGAACAACATGATACAATTTCTAATCATATAGTACTGCTTCATTTAGTTTCTAAGAACTCTAGCCTCAATATATTAGTGATTGGGTTAGGCTTAAATGATGTCTTTACAGAAATATTATAGTTGACAATCTTCAGGACAAATCATTTTCAATAACCTGATATTTTGAATGAGTCTTTCTGTGATTAATACACAGTATACACCTCCTATTTCCTAAAAGTTCATTTTTATGGAGACATTTTTATATTTTTTACAGAAAAAGTGTTATACTGAAAGGCTTGATAACCCCACAATTGTGTAAATTAGGTCAACAATATTTTAATGGAACATACAACATGGTTCCTCTATAAGGTGAATTCTAGTAGTACAGAGGCAGCAATGGAAGAGCAAAGAGAGCTGCTATGAACTAAATGATCACAGAAACCAAACTTCCTCTAGGGCTGCTCCAGACTATGTGCTTTCAGGAAACCTGTACTAGTAAACCCTGAAGAATTTAGATAGCCTTTTTCAGCATACCCAAAAATTACAATGTGTCATCTTGCTGTGAGTTCAATACGTAATTGTCCAGGTAAAGTGAACATAAAAAATGTAGTCCTTTTGTCTTTTGTAAATATTTATTTCATTTTTTTAAATTATAATATAATTAAATAATTTTGCCTTTCCTTTCCTATCTCTGAACCATCCTATATATTCTTCTTGCTGTCTTCCAAATCTATGGTCTCAGTTTTCATTAATTGTTGTATATATACACATTATATGTATATTTATAATAAACATACAAGTCAATATAGTTATATTTATTACATATGTTCCTAAATACATCAATACAACCTTCTCAGTCTGCCTGCTTGGTTTTATTGACTATTCTAATGAAACAGCTTTACCTTTATTCTGCAAAAGAAATATACGACATTTTTATGGCAGGGAAAATATTAAAGACTATATACATGTGAAGACAAATAGTTGGATTTTAGAGAAAGGTAGAATCTCAAATGAATTTAAAATGATGTAAAGTGATGAAACAATTAGCCAACATTAAAGCCAAAATTAATAGATTTTGAAATCAAGTCACTGCTAAAACAGAATGAAACATGAACAAAACAGTAAGGCTCTGAAAAAAATTTGAAGTTTGAAGGGTGGTTGGTGTTGTGACTTTATAGACATGTTTTTACTTGATTGTCCAGACCTGTGTCCATGTGGAAATGACTACAAAAAGACATTGAAAACGCTATTTTGGTTAGTGCTGTTGATGATGCCTTCTAGCTTGCTGGATCTCTCTGTGAACAAGAAGCATCCATGATACTTTGTATTTCACTTGGATGAAATCTGTGGAAGAGAAAACAGTTTGTAGATGAGGAGATGAAATTTGGAGATATATTTCTATTGACACGACCAAGCTAGTAAATGAGATGCATCAACTTCACAACGGAAGCATGCCTCCAGTTAAGTCAAAGCATGAATGATACTGTCTACTTTAATAGATCGAGAAAATAGTGGATCAATTAGTTAGAAAAATAAACCAGAAATGAAAACACAAAGAAACTGTTCTTTTCCCTAAATTATCTGATAGCTCACCACTGTGTATATAGAGTAAAAGATACAAATCTATAAAGTGCTTTCTTTTATTTAAAAAACATATTCCCCCATAAGTAAATTAAATTAAATTTCATAAATCAGGATCATATTTACCTCTTGGATTTTGTCATGGTTTCTGTGTGATCTATTTATATTTATGATAGAGCCTTGTTCAGCCGTATTTGTGAATAGGTCACTTTTTATGCATCCCTGATATTTAAAAGTATATTTACAGACTGTCCAAATACCCCAGGAAATTTGTAGTGTCTAATACTCTGCTTTGAGCTCCAGGCAGACCATGCTACCAGCCACTGTCCTGGTTCTTTCAGATCCATGGATGAAAGACACACACACACACACACACACACACACACACACACACACACACACACATACACACACACATCACATAAATGTATCAGCTTTTTCTTTTCTTTTCTTTTCTTTTGTTTCTTTTCTTTTCTTTTTTTTAAGAAAAACACTCTGAAGTCAGGACCTTTATTTCTCTTTTGTACACTAAGCCATAAATTCGTATGGAATGGGCTCCAGCAGCTCAGGCTCTTTCCCGTTAGTCCTTACAAAGTGTGCTTCTCTGGGTGGCACAAGCTGGAACTTCAGGTGAACCCAGGTGCCCTTCTCTTTGGCTTCCTTTTCCTTCTGATCCTTCTCCTTCACCTGCTTCAGGAAACTTTCTCTGCTTTTCGAGTGCCTGATGTGCTCAATATGCACATTGATCCTCTTGGTCAGAATCTTGTCCTTAACTTGCTTGTTTACAATGATGCCCACGGGCAGCAGGCATCTTCCAGTTAACTCACCAAAGTGAAGAACACAAAGGGAAAGAGGAGAGGTACGCGGTGTATGTTCTCTAGCCTTTTAGGAAACAGGGAGTTGTTCATTTGGCCACATACATGCGAATCTACAAGAAGGGTGATATTGTAGACATCAAGGGAATGGACACTGTTCAAAAGAAATGCCTCACAAGTTTTACCACGGCAAAACCCGCAGAGTCTACAATGTCACCCAGCATTAGTTTATTTTTTAACATTCATTTTACCTCAATGGTCGTATACTTCTAAGCATCCCGCAGCAGCTAATGTGTCCTTACCTTTACTCCCAGATCAATAGTTCTAAATATGCCCTCAGGTTAGTTGCTCAGATACCTTCACTCCCAGCTCAACACTGCTAAATCTGACCTCAATTTAGTTGCCCAGTTACCTTCTCCTTGCTCAGCACCCTGAATCTGCCGTCAGCTTAGTTGTAGTTCTAATCTTCTGCCTACTACCCCAGGTCCAATAGGGAAGTAGACAATGGCCACTCCACCTGAGATCTCACAGGGCTGAGGGCTCTCTCTCCCTTCGAAGCACTGCAAATTTTCTTTTCTCCCCGTGCATCTCCTAGCCTGCTTGAGGGATCCTGAAAGTCCCACCTCTTCCATCAAACGGTTAGGCGCCAGTATCTTTATTGCATAATCAAGAGCCAGCTAAAGAACAGGACCTCAGAGTTCACATGCATATTCTCAAAGCACCTGAACCACTCCTTACAGAGATTTGCACACTAGCTAAAAAGAGATGAGATTTGTTCACTACTCAGCTGTACAAGGAGATAGAATCTTCTTAATACTCAAGTGTAAAAAAGATGGTATCTGCTCACTATTCAACTGAATAGGGAGATGGGATCTGCTTACTCTTCAACTGTAAAAGGAATCAATACTTTTAAATACATAAAAATACTTCTAATGCTGTTTTTCTAAAGCCTTTCACATCACTCTTTAATGTTTTCATCATTAAGTTAATATAGAGAATGTTTGGTAAGAATAGAGGAAATATTGACAATATAACTGAGGTATCATTTCTTACAGTTATTTTTGTGCCTTATCATTCATACATCACTTTCACAAAGTAGACCTAATTATTTAAAAACAAATTTTAAACATTATTTTTCACTTAGCATGATTTTGGATATAGACATGCCTCTTTTATTGACATGCAATAAAGACACATATGGCTATGTTTAGAAGAATGAATTACATATTACAAGATCAGTTACCAGAGTTCATATACTAAGGTAATACTATAATCAAACGTACTCAATCCATGATGCTGTTAAGGGACTAGAATGCTCTCATCTTTGCTTTTCTCTTATTAGTTTTTTTCTCCTGTTTATGTTTTGCTTATTATATTTATAAATGCATTATTACTTTGAATAAAGCAGCTTAACAAAGGAACATTGTATTGTGGCTCACAGTTTGAAGGAATATAGTCTATCATGGAAGAGAAGGCATGGTGTCAGGCAGTTCAATATCACTGAGAGTATCTGGAAGTTGCTTATTACATGTTATCAATCAAGAAACAGTGGTATTAGTTGGAAGAGACAGAGAGATTATAAGCCATAAGATCATGTGGGTTTGTAATGCTGCATTTGCCAGATGTTCCCAATGTCCAACATTTTAAATAATGTCCCAAAAGATCCCCTGGCACCCAAATGCCTTCAAGGAACAATTCATATTAAAATCACAACAGTAAATATGTTACAAATGGTCTTGCTTCAAGAACATAGCTTTTGGTGTATCCAACCCCTGTTGGAAATTTAAAATGTTTGTGTTGCTCTTAAAGCAACATTTGCTTCATTGATCCTGTAGATACACAAAGGTAGAAACATAGATAACATGTACCAAGAGGATATACTTACAACTATTTGTACCAAAAAGATCAGCTTTATTGATCTATCATCACATAGATGGATCTACAAAAATGCGTGTGTGTGTGTGTGTGTGTGTGTGTGTGTAGAAAAAGGGATAAATCTTTCTCCCTTTCTCTCAGTTTTTCTCCCAATAAAGTTAATAATGTGATTCTCAAGAAAAACCTATGTATGTACTAGAAATGTACTAGAAAGTTTAAGGAGAAAATGAAAGACACAACTATATCACGTCTATATGACACAGAATATTTTAAATAAGGAAAAGAACCATTTGAAAAAGGGGTAAAGGAATTGGTCAGCTTGAGAATATGGATGAGCCTCTGACTGTTCTAAGACACATGAAGAGAATAGGGGAGGCTACAAGGGTATTGAGTAGTAAAAGAAGAATAATTTTAAATTGGGAGGAATCTTGTGGGTAAGATTCAAGGATGATTTTCAACAGAGTGAAAAATTGTCATGTTTGATCACACTGAAAACTTTATGAATGTAGTGAAGAGTTATTGAACTTTATGGATGGGGTTAAGGTTATTTAGGTTTATGAATGGAGTTGGAACTGTTAAGCTTTATGGATAAGATATGATAAAATCTTTGAATATTGATGGCCTTGGGCCTAACAAGGAGATTATTTCTTGACCCACAGGGGGAAAATCAGAAAAAAAGCAAACATATCTAGATCAGTCTTAGGAACAGAATTTCTTCAACCTTGCTACATGTTCCACTAAATTTAATATTTAATGGAATTGGAAAAATCCTTATTTCATATAATATGATAAAAATATAAATTTAAATTAGGATTGAGCTGAAGGGATAGTTTAACTTACTGTAAAGTCGTCTAGTACCCTTCCTTCTTAGCATACATTTTGCAACCTCTGTTCCTCCCCCAGTTTTGATGACCCACATGAATCCCTCATTTTATAATATCAAATAATATCCTTACTCATTATTCTGACCTGTTACATATTCATTGGTATGCCAATTATATATAAAGAGTGCTAGAGCCAGATCTACCTTCTTTCTGCTTATATTTTGATGCCTAACAGGTGGCCAAGTGTTTAAATGTTCCAAAAAATATTTATCAAGTAATCTGAATGATTCACTTCCTTATTTTTCTTGATTTATAAATATGTGTGAGGCTCCAACTAAAATGAAACTATCATCTTTAATTGCCAGAAAGACAAACTATAGATAAATTACAATGGAATGAAATAATGTTTTAAGTGTCTCTGATGTATGTATACATGGAAAGCACAAGAATGTAAGAGGTCCAGGGCTCTCTAAGGAATATTTTAAAGCCGATTATCATGCCTTATGCTGCATAAAATTCAAAATCACAAATAACACTAATGCTAAGCTTGTTGCCAAGGGGCTATGGCAAGAAAGCTAGCCATGCCATCCTGTCTGTCTGAGATTTATGGTAGAAGAAAGAAGCAAAACGCATGAAAAATTGAAGAATGTGGCTTGCATGGCTGTAAAGCAATTCTGGCTTAGAATTATACCTATTGATGTGCATATACAGAGAAACTTACTTCTCCTAAAACTTAAATTTCAGAGTCGGTAAAACTGAAAATGCAATACATACCATCAGTACCATTGAGTTGCCATAGCAGTCAAGTGATAATGCACACAAATTATATAGTACAATATATGGTACAGTGAATGTGATTAACAGTGTTAATTGAGGGATTTTTTGTTGTAATTAATAATAAGTATACAGAAACATTTATAGTTCTTTTGTGTATAAGTATGCATTATGTATATGTGTTTACACATATGTATGTGTGTGTGCACATATGAATGCATACAAAGGACAGAGTTAATGTTGTGTGTCATCTTTACTCATCTCCACATTTTTTTTTTTTTGCAGAGCCAGCATCTTTAGTTGAAGCACCCACTCACTTACTAAGCTAGTCAAGCTAGCCAGCATACCCCAGTCTTCCCCATCAGTGCCATTCAAGCCCTGGGATTACATTCAGGGTGCCATGCCTAGCCAGATCTTTTGTGTATGCTGGGCATCCAAACTCTAGTCCTCACATTGCCCAGAAAATGTGTTATCCACTAAGCTATCTTGCCAGTCTGTTTTTATATGGTAAGCAAATACGACTCCATGTAAAGAGTTCTCAAGTAAGATTTTTCTGGCAAAACCTCTCACTGAATCAATGAGTAAAACATCGAGCAACATAACTGTGGTAAGTAAACCAAGATATATTAAAGCGAAAAAACATTTACAACTATGCTATTGCTGCTTCCTCATTTAGAAAGATGTCAAGCAAGTAGGCAGTTGATAATGATCAAATATAAAACTGTCTTTTGTAGGCCATGGGTGGAAGTAAATTGCCTTAAAAGAGTTTTCTTTCATGACCATAAAATCTCACAATTGCCAGTAGATATTGCAAAATGTCAGCCTGGCCCATGTTTGTGAAAGCTTTGAAATGATCAATGCAATATTGAGGGGAAAGCCAAGAGGGTGGAAGAGGGTCAGTGCACATCCCCTCTCTGGCAAGCACCCACATCGAAAACCCGTTTGTCTGAGCCAGCTGTCCCCACTCTACTAATGATGCCAATATACAACAAGAATTACGAAGGCCTGACAGGGCATGAAGTAACACAGTTTCTTTGGAATCCCTGAGTCAGAGCTCTGCCTACCTCAGCTACACCCTTAAAACACCCAGAACAAAATCTTCCAACACAGATCCTGCTCCCGTAATTTACTCTAACAGACTCAGGAGAGCCCCTTCTGCCTGGCAGGAATATGCAGCTCAAACAAAGGCAACCTCATTTCTACTATCTTCCCTCAAAGCCCTAATGCTTATCACTTGGCCCCCTGCCTAGAGAATGCTGTGAATTTCCATGAAGATATATTAACACTAGGTATCAAAATCTACCACCCGGAAGAAGACATCTGCTATTTGTCAGCTGCCATTCTCTTGCAAGTTTCTCTTCTGAATGTTAATGAAAAATGACACTAGTGGTTACAAAACCCAGATCCCTTGTCAATGAAGATACCTGAACTTTATCATGTTTCAGCACCTAGCCTTCCCCAGAATGCTGTGTGTGTGTGTGTGTGTATGTATATGTATATATACATATATACACCTTCAACACTTGTGTGTGTTTGGGTGTGCTTTTATATACATGTATGTGTGCTCACAGATGTGTGAATGTGTATGTCTGTGAGCTGGGGGATCAACCTTGGGTGTCATTACACAAATGCTATCCACCTTTTTGCTTTGTTTTTTTCTTTTGGTGGGTTCATCCATTAACCTAGAGTTTGCCAATTAGAGCCACACTGGCTATCCAGAAAGCCTCAGAGATCCACCTGTGTCTGACTCCTCAGCCCACATAACAAACTCAAACCACCATGGCTAGCTTTTTACAAGACTTCTTGCAGTCTAGTCATTGGTTCAGATATAAACTCTGAGTATGAAAATTTAGAATCTTGATCCACAGCATTGTATTTTAAACTATTTCCTAGTAAGTGATACATCAGAGAGAGGAAAATGAGATTTTCATAGAAAGAATCGAAGATGAATCAAGTAAGACTCTAAAAAAATGTAAATTTTCCAATCTTAATGCTTTATATGTGTTAGAATTTTACAAGTATTCTTATTATTAATTTTTATGACTTGAGCATGACAAAAAATGTGCCTAATAGAATTGAAAATGCAAACACCTTACATCTTAAAGGAGAGGCTGTTTACTAGCATAATAGCTCAGCAATTAAAGATACCAGAAGCCAATCCTGATGACCTATGTTCAATCCCCTGTACCCAGAATGGAAGGTTATAATTGACTTTTAAAAGTTCTCCCTTGATCTCTACACATGTGTTTTGTCACACACACACACACACACACATACACACACACACACACACAATCTAATTTTATATTTATCATTGTTGTGCATAACAAGATATTAAGCACACATTATTTTTCTCTGATATATGCGAGATGATGGAGGTAAAATATAGGAAGATGACAATTGCACTGTCTAAAACTGATTTCATCTCACTGAATCATATACCCTTGAGCAAATCAATTTATATCTCTGAATTTACATGTCAGTAAAATGGGGATAATATTAGATATCTTACCACTTTATAATATAAATTATATGCAATGTAAAAATAGACTGCTCCAATCTGCCTAGTATTTTGGTGTAGTTCTAGGTTGAGGATCTAATTCTTAGTATAACAGAGCATTACATAAACTGAAGCCAGAGAACCAGAGAGCTAATGAAGATTTTTAAAAAGACATTAGAGTGGGACCCTAATCCAAGACACCTAGTGCCTTTACTAAAAGGAGGTTGGAAAAGGTTGTACATAGGGGCATGACCAGGTGAGAATGGAAAGAAAGTACCACAGTGTGCATGCCAAAAAGATGTCCTTCTCATAGCTAATCTGGTACTTCCAGCCTCTAGAACTGGAAGAAGTTAATGCTGAAGTAACCCAATCCATTTTTTTAAGACTCCATGGGAATATTAGTACATACCTATATGCAGACTAGGTACTCTACTGTCTGCAAAGGTTGCTTTAACAATTATCAGCAGTTCCTCCAAGATAGCAAGGGACAGTGGGCAAAGCAGAAATGAGAGACTTTGTTACTCAGCTTGTCACTGACCTTCCTTACTTCCTGCTGATTTTCTATTGCCTCAAACAGAGTCTCACTTAAGTTCCTTGTTTCCAGGGATGTTTTATTATTTTTATCTCCAGGTATTTTTCGTCAGTGTTCATGTTTAATAGGAGGAAGAAAATACAAATATGAAGCAAAATATAAATTTACAAATTATGCAAAATTCTGAGCCAATAGATTAAGAAATCAACAATATCATCAAACATCAACAAGCATGGGAGTAATTAAAACGAAATTCAGCTGTCAGAGGACCTAGTTTATAGACCTTGGTAAATGATTTTATGGGAAGGGACTTTTGCTCACACAGACACACATTAAGCAGTTATGATCAGCCTGCAAACTTTCCAGTTCTATGACTCAGGGCTTAAGACCTCAAGGGAAGTGGCAAAATGAAACAGCATCCAAGAACTAACCAGGCCGAATACTGCTTAACGTTCAGGCCAGATGCATTCAGGGTGCTATAACCATTGACTTCTGAGCCCTTTTTATAATATTCCAATAGAGATAAGTACTACACTATGATTGTCCAGTTTCAAAGACCAAGTGCTGCTTCTGTGTATGACTTCAAGTACAAACCCAATTTGGGTAGTGAAGAAATGGAGAGAAAGACAGATGCATGAACAGAAAACTGGGATTGGATCATATAGACTGGGATCTCTGAGAAACCACCACACCCCACAAGCACGGCATGTGTAGAGTAGAACAGTAAGACAACATGACTCCATACAACTCATCAAGGAGGCAGATTTATTTCAGTACAGAAAAGCAATGAGGCAGAGTTTATGGTGCCCAGCTGACATAAGCAGAGAGGTTTAGCTAAGCTTAGTAGGAGCAGTCTCAGTAGAGGAGCAGTCTTCAGGCTGAAAATATTGCAATACTAAAGCAATGGTGGACATTTTCTGCGTAGTGTCAGCATACATACATAAACCACAGGTGCTGAGCCCAGGTTGGCCCTGGTGAGAACAGAGTGGCATGGTGACATTGCTCCTGTCTATGGGACAGGGTCCCAGAGTGAGCCTCCAGGAGTGTTGATCACTATGGTGGGCATAAAGCTTGTCTGAGTAATAATGTACATATTTCACATTCCTCTGAGGGATGACCTCTATGATAATATTAATGAGTCCATGATAATCTGAGATGGTGTGAGTTCAGGAGGTGAAGGTGTGGCTAATGTCACAGCAAAATGGTAAATGCTGGGACCTTCAGGACAACCCTTAAGGCTATGGGAAAGAGTTCTAGATACATTAGTTCAAAAATATATAATTTCTCAACTATGCAAAATATAAGGATGCAATATGAATTATGAGGGTCCTCATGATGCTAAAAGAACAAAGACAGTGGTGTTAATTAAGCAGACTGTCAGAAAGATACAAAGGTAGGCAGATTCCTGAGTTCAAGGTCAGCCTCGGACACAAGTTTTGGCCCAGGTGTGGTAAAAATGGTAATTTTGGGGAACAGACCCACCCAACTACTTTATCCTTTGTACTTAACAAAAGGTAGACTGATCTCTGAATTCTTTTTCAATGTTAAGAAAAGATGTTTGCTTGCTGTCTCTTCAGAATCAAAGACCTGGGATCAAGCGATACTGATTCAAAAAGGAGCCTACCTTGAGGAAATGCCTCCATGAGTCCCAGCTGTTACCCATTTTCTTAATTAGTGATCAAAGGGGGGAGGGCCCAGCCCATTGTGGATGGTACCATTACTGGACTGGTTATCCTGGGTTCTATAAGAAAGCAAGCTTAATAAGCCAGGGGAAGCATTCCAGTAAGCAGTACCCCTCCATGGCTCATGGCCACTGCATCAGCTCCTGCTCCAAGTTCCTGCCCTGTGTTAGTCCCTGTCCTGACTTCCTTTGGTGATGAACATTGACATGGAAGTGTAAGCTGAATAAACCCTTTCCTTCCCAACTTGCTTCTTGGTGATGTTTTGTGCAGGAATACAAACCCTAAGACACATCCCTTCTCTCAGAAGCCCTCTCCATGCTCAGATTGGTCCTTGGCAACAAGGGAAGACTGTCCTTTTCCCTTGACATTGGGGCTTTGGAGTCCTTGACGTGGCTATGCTCATATCAACAATATACAATCACTGAGGAATACACACACTTGGGGCTTCCTTCACTCCCCACACCTAGTGACATGGAAGTGTAAGCAAGGAAGAATGAATTCAGACCAGGTCAGGTCTCTTTTGACTTCGTTCTATGGTGCTCAATTTCTATGAGAAACAAGAGTTAATTATTAACTTATTTCCAAACTAGAAAAGTATATATAAATTTATAATATAACTTCCATAAGTGCCTGAGACTTCAAGCTTTCATATCTCACATGTTTGGACCCCACTATCACTTTTTAATAGAGAGGTAGTCCATTCATTTAGAAAACGTTATTCCCAACAAATACATTTGTCCAATTAAAAGTATATAGTGTATACATAAACATTATAAACATATATATTTACATATGCATGCATACACAAATTTATTTCTTTAAAATAAAGTACATATACATATCCATGAAGGTTCACCTGCTTGCTTGTTTGGTTATAAGTTTATTTGGGACAATATCCTCTGCAGAACCCAAGGTGACCTTCAACCTTTGGTCCTCTTATCAGTCTCTTGGGTGCTTAGCTTATAGTTTTATGCCTCCATGCTAAATTTTAAATGCCATTATTATTTCTAAAAAAGAAAAATCTAGGCTACAATGTAAGATCTCATACTAAGAAGCATTAGATAACTTTCATGAGCATATCTGATGACAGTGCTTAGTTCAATACATATGTGCAAAATGAATGATATGTGTGGATAAAAACTTTAGCATGTCTATTACAGAACACTCAGTGAAAGTAAACAATTCCATATTATTACTGGTGTTGTGTCTTTTAAAGCTGTTTTGATGAATAATTTTAATATTTGTTCATTGAGAATAGTGACTTGTCCAGGTTGTTTGGGGATATAAATAAACAATACATATGCTGTATATAGTTCAGTGTCCTGCACTCAGCGAGACTGACAGAAATACTCTTTCTCCATGTCCCATTTTTCTTCCTACTGAAAACCTCTTTTACAAGTACTGCAATGGGAAGCACACTTCTCTGTTCCTTTTT
This sequence comes from Grammomys surdaster, assembly GCF_004785775.1. Classification (NCBI taxonomy): domain Eukaryota; kingdom Metazoa; phylum Chordata; class Mammalia; order Rodentia; family Muridae; genus Grammomys; species Grammomys surdaster. The sequence goes on along the minus strand of NW_021604639.1, from coordinate 9,823,046 downwards.
GACTTTCTTACTTTCTCTGATTCATCATCCAACTTCCCCAACATGGTAACTGATGATTGAACATGGATATTTATTTTTAAATTAATTATAATCAAATACAAGCTAGAAGTTAATTTTCTCATGCCTACCAACTGGAAAGCATAGAAATGGAGTTTTTCCTTTTGTGAAGGCAACCATTCTAGGCAGTCTGGCTTTTTGTAGGGATAGAACATCTAGGTTGATTATTCAATTAAGTTGCTTTTATTGCCCAAATGGCTCTTCCCCTTGGATCATCAGGACATCGTCTTACAACTTTCTAGAATATTGCTATTCAATAATTTTCATTAGAAGTATCTGTCTGGATTATATGGCAATCACCTGAAATTCAATTTTAGTCAACTTTGAGTTATGTACACCAAAATCTTTAATTTCAGCTACATTACTAGACACACAGGAGGGAGAATGAGATAGATTAGCCTGCCTCAGCAAGTGCTGTGCATGCAATCAGAAAAGTAGTGTTTTTGCTTCTGAACAAGTAGTCAAGTGGGAAACAGTACTCTGAGGCCAGTTCAGATTAAAAAAAAAAAAAAAGCTAAAGATCGGGGAAGAAAACTGCTTCCAAAGATAGTTGAAGAAACCCTGAGATTCTGATCTCAGACAGGGATTATAGAAGGCAAAAAGTTCATTAGTAAACTGAACAAAAACTAACCAAAGGAGAAATATTGATATAGCCAAAAGTCTAATGTTTGAGAATTACCAGAGGGACTTTATGGAGTAGTGAAAAGATCCTTTATTTTGAGATCTGATTATTTGAAATATAACTATATTTCTTCCTAAAATATAACTCTTAAGGGGGGAAAAAAGCAACTAAACTGATTTTTTACTAAAGTGTTAACACAATGGAAGGCTTGGAAAATAACCATGAGAAAGGAAAGACTGTGGCTGTCCAAGGAACCACAGGTCTGTAAACATTTCTTTATTCAGCCTTTTTGTATCAAAGGCCACTTGATAACAGAGTTTTACAGTCAGAGGCAGGCTTAGGAATCTGATTGTTAGAAGCCATGTGACCTCAGGAAAGCTGCTTTATCTTGTTTTCCTCATTTCTTATCTGCAGGGATGTTTGCTGTGAATGTTCTGTTATGAGAGACATGTGACTCAAACACTCTTGGTATTGAAGAAACTCGAAACGCTGGTTTCCTTCAGTGTTTATTTTAATTCACACTGTCTGTGAGATCTTCTGTAGTAAGAAATTTGGACAGATATAAACTATATCAGAGCTGCAGAAAACTTTTTTTAAATGAAATTTCATGACGATATTTTACTGCAATCTGCTTATTTATATTGTTTTCTATCTGCAAGTTTCTATTCTGAACATTTTAAGTGTAAACATTCATGTCAGTGTCATAAGTAGCCTTTCAGTGTTAGAGCTTATTTTCTTCCTTTGAGTCTTAACATGGAGAGTGGTAAAATCACTTATCCAAGGACACACTTCAAGCAAAGACCAAAGAACAACCCAAGTTCATTGTGATAGGCTTCAAACTCTAATCTTTTGCAACTGGGGAAGATGTACACTTCACATGCATACACACATGTGATACACACATGCAAACAATATACACACACAATGCACAGGCACAAAGCTTACATAATATAAATACACAATTCACACACACACAATACATACACAATAGACACAATGCACATTTACAATACACACAAACACACACACACACACAGAGGCACACACTCTACACACCACAAGTCTAAGCTTCTCAATAGTGTGTAAAGCTAATTCATTTCAAAGTCTACTTGCCATTATAAAAACTGATTTTATATTAAAGGAGATTCTGGTGCTTTACAAATTATAAATTTTTAAAATTTTACAAATTTTAAATTATAAAATTTTACAAATTTTGAGATCCTGTTTGTTGTGTCATCTTAAGGCTACTGTATTTCTGTTTGTCAGTGATGACATTCTACTAATTATAAATGTTATCTACAGTTCCGCTGAAGGAATTAAACCTGACCTTCAACAGGACAAAAGAATCTCCTTAACCTACATATTTTAACGTGGCTTTTGTGATAGGAACAAAGTGTGTCTGAGAGCCATGAAGATATAATTATTGCTGAAGAAGTTATCTAGAAAGAGTTAGAAGTAAAACAAAGGGGTTTTGGTAAAGCAAATTAAATTGTCTGTCAGGGACGGAATAGGACTGAATTGCCAGTTGTCATCTGCTGAAGCAAGCTCATGCTTCCAGAATAAAAGTTAGAGAGATGATTACACTGTGCAGTGTGACTCATTGCAAGGCTTATATGTAAGGCAGGACAGAAGAAAAGGCTGAGGCCCCAGAACACAGTAGGAAATGAAGAAGGAAGTCAAGGACAGATCAATTCACATCCCAGACTGGGAGTTCCTGTGACTACAGAATTATGAGCATTCTTCTTGCTAAGATAAAGCCATTCTTCTTCCTACGACTTCATTTTAGCCATATCTGTCATTACCATGAATGTCTGATGAATTATTACACACCTGGGAAAAGCAAATGATAAGTGGGCAGGAGGAAAGGGAGGAAATAGTGCTTACCAAAAAGTAGTAACTATTGATGAGGGTACTGTGGGTACAAATGGTTCGAGGAATAGATAAACAAATCTATAACATTTCTGATCTTTCACTTCTTTTGTTCTATACCTCATGCATGTTTTTAAATAGTTTAAAACTTTTATGAGAATGAACTTACATTATACATTTGTGAATATGCAACTCTATAGCTATAATGTTTATATACATATGTTTGTATAAATAGAGATATACAGATGTAATAGAATTAAATAAAATTAATTAGGGCTTATTGACACTTCTTAGGAGACAGTGGTTAACTTTGTTCTTGTACCCTTGGCTATTGAGATCCATCTTATCTATTCTGAATCTGCGAAAATGTATACCCAATTACTGGTTAATACTAGGTCAGGAGGAACACTTTCCAGAGCAACTCAGAAGAATGTTTCTCACCCGAGAGCCCACAACACCAAATGAGCAGTGACTAAATCTGTTTCAACCCCAATCTTGATGGAATCCCATTTTCTTCTTACATTTTTAGGTCACTGAACTACTGCAGCTTTGATCTTGACATATATTAGAGGAAACGTTCAATGCAACCCTCCACAACTTAGGAGAGGGAAGCTTGTTTCTCAGCGAATGATAGTAAGTCCACTTTCAAAATTATATTTATGATCCTCCCAGTTGTTGTAGTAGTAAGGGAACGAACAGATATTGGAAACAGCTTTCCAATTGGAAGAGGAAGATTACTATTTTTACCAGCTTGAGCAACATAAAGGGCTTGAACTGTGACTCTGGTAGTTAAGAACACATAGTGCTTTTGCAGGGAAATTGAGTTCAGTTTCTGGTACCCAAGTCAGATGGCCGACAGCCTCTTGTTACTCCTGCTCCAGGGGAATCTTATGCCTTCTGCTGGCCTCTGAGGGCACAGTACTCATTAACACAAATTCACATTCACAAACACACACAAATATGTACACACACACACAGATGTTATTCATTTTTCTTTTATGGATATTTTGTCTATATGTACATCTCTTAAATGCCTGCTTCATTTGAAAGCTAAAAGAGGTTACTAAATACCCTGGTACTAGCACTATAAACAGTTATGAACTGCCAAGTGGGTTCTTGGAATTGAACCTGGGTCCTGGCTCTTATCCACTGAGCTAACCGTTCAGTACAACTTAATCAATTCTTGAAAAGTCTTTTTTGAACACAGCCACCTGGACAAGAATAGAGTTAAAAATAAATCGAGATTTCTGGGTTCTGCTACATCTATGAACTATACTAAAACAAGTGAATTAAAAGAAAATTAACTGGAAAACTCAGTAATTCCTGAAAATATATGGAAAATGATAGGATAAGCTATCCCTTGATAAACATAACTACAGGTAACAGGAAGAACTCATTTTTGTTTTAAGTAAAAACTACTTCCTGTTAATACACATATTTTTATGTCTTAATGTAAGATTATTCACAAGAACAGAGTTTTGGAATTAATAAGATTTGTGTATTTAGTGTTCTGTGTTGGTTTTTTTTTAACTAGAGGGCCTCTTAAATTTTAGAATGGTTGCAAATGACAGTAAATATTAAGATGTCAGTCAGATGAAATATAAGAATCAGAGTCGTATCAGGCTTCCTTACCTGAAAGGTTAGAATGTAAATTTGACTAATCTAAATGGTTATTTTTTTATTAAAAAAATGTAGACATTGGGTTATACGGATATATTTCTATGATTAAAAGGCTTTTTCATCTCTTTTCTTTTTGTTTAGTTTTAATTGTTTTTGATTTTGTGTGTCCACATGCACACATATGCATGTGTACCACGTGCATGCCTGGTGCCTGCAGCAATGAGAAGAGGTGACAGATGTAGCACTAGAGTTATAGATGTTTGTGAGTCATCATATGGGTGACAAGAATATAATCTAGGCTCTATGCAAGAGCATCAGGTGCTCTTAACTACAGAGTCACCTCTCCAGCTTCTAACTTACTTTCTAGTTTCCAGTCTATTTTTAGTCAGGAGTGTAAGTGAATTCTCTTAATTTGGTAAATCCTTATATTCCAATTGCTTCTAATATTTTTGGTTGGGTTATGAAGAAGGGTGGGATTTCGGGGAAAGAAAAACATCTCAAAGATGAAAAACATTCAAAAACTTTGATTAAAAACAAATTTGGAAAATTTAGAAATAAAAAAAAAACCTCCCCAAATAGTGTCCTTAAAATGAGATTTGGCTCTGTGAAATTTAAATTCCATATAGAAAGATTATATGAAGGCTAATATTTCATGGAGAACACACTGAAACATAATCTATAAGCTTGAGAAATCCAGACATCATGTCCCAAAACCTGCTAAATAGATGTTTTCCATTTGTCCAATTATGCTTTGAACAACTATGGACCCATTGAGTATAGATACCTCGTGTTGCATTGAAGTACTCTGTAATTGTGTAAAATGAAGTCTCTCTCTCTCTCTCTCTCTCTCTCTCTCTCTCTCTCTCTCTCACACACACACACACACACACACACACAGTACACACCACACATCAAATAAATATATGATTCTGAATTTTTTTTCTTCTGAATATATGTATATTGTTAGGTTTCCTCTATAACTTTAATAATACCCAACATAGAGCTTGAGGTATAGCTCAATGGTAGAGCAATTACCTAATATATGTGAGGTTCCAGGTTTGATTCCTTCCACCAACAAGGAAAGCAAACAAAGGTGCCTATCTAGGCACATGAACACCTTGACACATTGCCTTTTGTACTAGAAACGTACTGTGTTGTGCATGTTGTAGGCCACACTTACAACTTTACTCAGTATTTTGAGATGTGATAAAAGTGGTTCTCAAAGTTTTGATCACTTCTCTTCATTTGGATCAATAAAGCACATTGAAAGTCAGAAGGGAACCAGATCACTGTTGCTACTATGCTTACTTGTTGGGGACTTGGTTGAAGATGTGACAGTCCAATGACCAGGACACATCTGGCATGGCTCAGGCAGATCCCTTAACCCTGTGTTGCTTTGAAATTGTACTAAAGACTTAGAGGTGTGCCTTATTCACTCTGGTGACAGATCTCATGAGCATTTAAGAGTTCAATTGATTTGAAATTTGCAAGAGTAGATGAGTCATTGGACAAAACCCAAGTAGAGCCATGAAAAGCCCTGTGGGCTGCCTACATAAGAGCACATGAGCCCTTAGCATTTGCATAAAGAACACTGAGGTATCTTACTGAAGGAGTCCTGTGACAAGCAAAGCAGCTGATCCTTGCTGCAGCCTGTCCATCACTTAAATTTCATGTGTCCAAATCTATTTTATACCCACAGTGGATAAACATAGTCCAAGCATTTATTTTTTCGATAATTTTTTAAAATTCACTTTACAGCCCGATCACAGCTCCACTCTCCCCATTGGCAACTCCCCTTCTCCTCAGTGAAGAGGAAACCCCTATGGGTACCACCTCACCCTGGGACATCTCTTCCCAACAGGACTAGGCACATCCTCTGCAACTGAGGCCCAACTAAGCAGTCCAGGTGAGGGGGGAGGGCATCTAATGGCAAGGAACAGAGACTATTATGCTTGTTAGGGAAACCCACATGAAGAGCAAGTTGCACATTGGCTACAAATGTTTAGGAAGCATAGGCCCAGCTCCAGCATGCTCTCTGATTGGTAGCCCAGTTTCTGTGAGTGCCCATGGTCCCAGGTTATTTGACTCTGTGGGTCTTGTTGTAGTGTGCCTGATGCCTTTGTGTTGTCTACTTGGATCCCCAATTCGTCCACTATATTTCCAGAGCTCTAACTGAAGTTTGGCTGTGGATCTCTGCATCAGCCTCTATCCAATGCTGGATGAAGCCTCTGAGGAGGCAGTTATGCTAGGTTCCTGTCTGCAAGTATAACAGAATATCATTAATAGTTTCAGAGGTTGGCTTTCTCACACGAGATGGGTATAAAGTTGGGACAGTCATTGTTTGGCTGCTCCCTCAGTCTTTGTTCCATCTTTATCCCTACACATCTTGTAGGCAAGACACATTTTGTGTTGAAGGTTTTATAGGTAGAATGATGTCCTTTCCTTCTTCTGGAAATCCTGCCACACAGGAGGAGACCACTTCAATCTTTATATCCCCCTCTGGTAGGAATCTCAGATAGGCTTGCCCTCATAGACTCCCTGTATCTTCTTTATCCCAGACTTCCAGCAAGTCACCAGAAATGACTCACACAGATTTTCATTTTGACTCCAAGGCCTTTTCTATTCCCCTCTTTCCCCACACCTGATCACCACTCCCATAAAACTATCCTAGCTATTTCTCCTAACCAGTTCCCTCTTTCCACCTACCTCCAATGACTATTTAGTTTTTCCTTTTGAGTGAGATTTGCACATCCTTTCTTGGGACTTCCGTATTACCCAGCTTCTTTGGGTCTGTGGATTATTACAAGGTTTTCCTGTACTTTCTGGCTAATGTCTAATTATAAGTGAGTTCATATCATATGTGTCTTTCTGGCTCTGGAGTTTCTCCCTCAGGATGATATTCTCAAGTTTCATCCATTTCCCTGCAAAATTTATGATACTTGTTTTTAATAGCTGAATAGCATTTCATTGTGTAGATCTGCCATGCTTTATTTATCCAGTTTTCAACTGAAGGACATTTAGGTTGTTTCCAGTTTCTCATTATTACAAAAAAGCTGCTATGAACATAAGTATACAAGTGTCCCTGTGGTACAGTGTGGCATCTTTTAGGGGTATTCCCAAGAGAGGATAGCTGAGTCTTTAGGTAGAACTATTCACAATTCTCTGAAAACTGCCAAATTGATTTCTATAGTGGTTGTACAATTTGCACTCCCACAAGCAATGGAGAAGTGTTCCCCTTGCTCCACATTCTTGCCAGCATGTGGTATCACTTGAGAGTTTGATTGTAGCCATTCTTATGTGTGTAAGAGGAAATCTCAGAGTACTTTTGATTTGCATCTCCCTGATAACTAAGGACCCATTTCTTTAAGTGCTTTAAGCCATTTAAATTCTCTGCTTAGCTCTGTCCCCCATTTTTAAATTGTATTTTATTTGATTTGTTGGTATTTAATTTCTTGAGTTCTTTATATATTTTGGATATTAGCCTCTATCAGAAGTAGGATGAAGATCCTTTCCCTATCTATAGGCTGATGTTTTGTCCTATTGATGGTGTTCTTTGCCTTTCAAAAGTTTTTAAGTTTGATGAAGTCCCATTTATCAATTGTTGATCTTGGAACCTGAGCCATTGGTTTTCTGTTCAGGAAGTTGTCTCCACTACTAATGCATTCAAGGTTATTCCCCACTTTTCCTTCTATTAGGTTTAGTGTATCTGGTTTTGTATTGAGGTATATGATCCAAAAGATTTGAATTTTCTGCAGGGTGATAAATATGCATCTATTAGCTTTCTTCAACATGTAGTCACCCAGTTATACTGCCTTATTTTGTTGAAGATGTTTTAATCTTTCCATTGTATCTTTTTGCCTTCCTTGTTGAAATCAAGTGTTTGTAGGTATGTGAGTGTGTTTCTGGGTTTTTGATTTGATCTCATTATCAACATGTCTGTTTCTGTGCCATTACCATGAAGTTTTCATTACTATTGTCTGTAATACAGCTGGAGATCCATGATGGTGATATCTCCAGAAGTTCTTTTATTACACAAAATTGTTTTAGCTTCCCTGGTTTGTTATTGTTGTTTTTCCATATGAGTTTGAGAATTGCTCTTTCACATGTGTAAAGAATTGTATTAGAACTTTAATGAGGATTGCATTGAATCTGTAGAATGCTTTAAACAAAATGACCACTTCCACTATGTTAATCCTACCAATCCAGAAACATAGGAGATCTTTCTATCTTCTGATATCTTCCTTAATTTTTTCTTCAGCAACTTGAAATTCTTGTCATATAGGTCTTTCACTTGCTTGGTTAGAGTTACACCAAGATATTTTAGATCAGGGCTAGATGGTTTTAGCATAGAATTCTATCAGATTTCAAAGAGGAGCTAATACCGATACTTCTCAAACTATTCCACAAAATAGAAACAGAAGGAACACTACCAAACTCATTCTATGAAGCCACAGTTACCCTGATACCTAAACCACACAACAAAGAAAGAGAATCTCAGACCAATTTCTTTTATGAATATTTATGCCAAAATACTCAATAGAATCCTCTCAAACTGAATTTCAGAACACATCAAAGACATCATCCATCAAGTCAAGTAGGCTTCATCCCAGGGATGCAGGAATGGTTCAATATATGAAAATCCATCATCATAATCCAACATATTAAAAAAACTGAAAAAAATAACATTATCTCATTGGATACTGAAAAGGCTTTTGACGAAGTCAAACACTCCTTCATGTTAAAAGTCTTGGAAAGATCAGGGATACAAGGCACATACCTAAACATAATAAAAGCAATATATTGGAAGACAGTAGGCAATATCAAATTAAATGGAGAGAAATTTAAAGCAATTCTATTAAAACCAGGGGCAACACAAGACTTCCCACCTTCTCCCTATCTATTCAATATAGAACTTGAAGTTCTAGCTAGAGCAATAACACAACTAAAGGATATCAAGAGAACACAGATTGGAAAGAAAGAAGTCAAAGTATCACTATTCACAGATGATATGATAGCATATATAACCGACTCCAAATAATTTACCAGAGAACTCCTAAAGCTGATAAGCACCTTCAGCAAAGTGGTTGGATACAAAATTAATTTTTAAAAAATCAGTAGCCCACCTTTATATAAATGATAAATGGGCTGATAAAAAAAAGGGAAATCATACCCTTTATAATTGCTACAAAGAATATAAAATATTGTGTTGTGGTTTGATCTTTTGCTATGCTAAATACCAGTTGTTCCCAGAGACTACATATAAATTCAGGTGATGGTCTGTGACCTTTGCCAACCATGTTGTCCCTGATTGGTGAATATAAATGCTGACAGCTGCTCTTGGTCTTGTTCTCTTAATCCCTCTGTCACCTCCTCCCTCCTCCTCCCCTCCCCCCTCTCTCCACCTGCTCATGGTCAGCCTCTACTTCTCTTCTCCTCTCTTCTCCTCTCTTCTCTCTTCTCCTCTCCTCTCCTCTCCTC